>NC_142997.1:4863484-5166515 GCF_061535395.1 Colias eurytheme | reverse complement strand
TTTTGGAAACAATGAAACTTGATGTATTGAAAGTCTATAAATTCGTATAATATTTTTATTGAATATCTTATAAATCTGCCCATATATTTCCTTCAAAGACGTCGTGAAAACGATAAGATTTAGTAGTTGTGGTTGCTATATTAATTGAATGATATTTATTTGTTAAAGGCTGATAAAAGAACTAAATTATATAAGGCTGTCATAAAAGAGACCGGGTATAAAATACTTAATAATATTGAAGAAAAATATTGTACAAGAGAAACGGCTACATCTAAATCTATTATCGATCACATAAGCTCAAATTTAATAAATGAAAAATTCCATATGACAACTATTGATGCTTCTTTGTCTGACCACAAGCAAATAATATTACAGTTAAAAAAATTCAAGCCACCTCCAAAACAGAAGATGAAATACGCGGCTATTGACTACACTAAATTAGAAAAACTGATTACGACAACATCTCATGAAATACCTGACACCTATAATGCCCTTGAAGATTACATTGTAAATTTAATTAATAAAAGCAAAATCACTAAAACGAAAATACTTAACCTACCACAGAAAGACTGGATTAACAAAGACATATTACTATCTATTAACAGAAGAAATGAATCATGGAGAAATTTAAGGCTAGACCCGGATAATGAAAAACTAAAGATAATGTTCAAACAGAATAAGAAGATCACTGAAGATAAAATCAAAACTACGAAAGAGACATACTACTATAAATAATTTACTAAGTATAACAAAGACCCAAAGAAGACATGGACCCTTATTAATACTCTTGCAACAAACAAACTTAAAAACTATGATAGTCCCCTTAAATTAAACTCTGAATTTGGTCCAATTACAAACATTTCTGATATTTGTAAAACATTTAATGAGTTTTTCTCCACAGTTGGTCCTAACCTTGCAAAACATATTCCAATCAGATACCACAACAACACAGTTCATACATTACCAATCATACATCATCATAGCCACTCATTATCTGCATTTTTACCGTGTAACGAAAAAGAAATAAATAATATAATTAAAAATCTTGACCCTAATTGTAGTACAGGCATAGATGGTGTGACCACTAAAGCTATAAAATCCATTAGTAAATTAATTTTAGACAAACTTACAATTATTTTTAATAATCTATTATCAAACGGAGAATTCCCGGACTCACTAAAAATTGCTAAGGTTAGTCCCATCTACAAATCGGGAGATAAAATGGAAGTAAACAATTATCGTCCCATCTCTGTACTACCAGTGATTTCCAAAATTCTCGAGAAAATTATTTACAACCGCTTAAATGATCATTTGAATTTAATAAAATTTATATCTAACAAACAATACGGATTTCGGCCACAGTCTAATACATTATCAGCTACAATAGATTTAGTCACAAATATTAAACATAACTTTGATCGTAAAAATATTGCTTTAGGAGTATTCATTGATTTAAAAAAAGCATTTGACACAGTTAGTCACTCATTATTAATAAAAAAACTCGAGGCTATTGGAATCACTGGTATTGCACTAAAAATGTTTATTTCATATCTAAATAACCGAACACAACATGTCAAAATTGGCAATACGCAAAGCGATCCCTTACCAATGACCTGTGGAATACCACAGGGATCGGTGTTAGGACCACTGTTGTTCTTAATTTATGTGAATAATATCCATGACATAGGCCTACATGGCGAAATTACCCAATACGCAGATGATACATGTCTATTTTATTTCGGATCCTGTATAAATAATATTATTTCACAAGCTCAGGAAGACCTCAACCACTTATTTGAATGGTTTCAGTACAACCTCTTAACTGTTAACGTATTAAAAACATCCTATGTTATTTTTAAAGCAAAAAATAAAAAAATTCCACCTCATGTGCCAATTACTTTGAATGGAATTCCACTTCAACAAAAAAGTAATGAAAAATATCTTGGTTTAAGAATAGATAGTGGCTTGTCCTGGAACATTCAAATAGACCATGTTAAATCTAAACTCTCATCCCTTGCTGGCTCACTTCGTAGGGTTGTAGGATGCCTTCCTAAACAGGTCCGCATAAATATTTATAATTCCTTAGTAAAATCACATCTTATGTATTTAATCGAGGTATGGGGAAGTGCTCCCAAATACAAACTAAAAGAGTTACAAATAATTCAGAATAAAATAATTAAAATATTATATCACTATCATTACCTAACGCCGTCAATCAAAATTTATAAAGACACAAAACTGATGAACATCAAACAATTATATAAATATACAACATGTATTCTTATTAAGAAAATTTTAGACAAGAACATACATACAGCACTAACTTTCACGAAAAATAAACCAGCTTATTCTAAACGTAACGCAAAGGATCTAGACATACCGAAGGTCAGGACCGGCTATGGACAGAAATGTATTACTTTTGAAGGTGCCAAATTCTATAATAAACTAAACAATGATATAAAAACAGCTGAATCGATTTATACATTTAAAAAGCGCCTAGCTGATCACATACTTAATGACCAATCACTTCTGGAATAAAACACCTACCTTTGGAATAGCTGTGCCCGGACGACTGTTAGATTATTTATTTACTTTGTTATGTTATTCTCATGTAATTAGCTTTAAGTCTTTAAATGAGAATAAATGATTCTTTAAACCTAATGATATAGTTAGTTAAGAGATGCCTATCGAGATAAACTATATTACAATGGTTTGCTAATGTCTGTACTATATTTTAAACTAGCGGTCCGCCCCGGCTTCGCCCTTTATACATATTTCGCAATAAAAAGTAGCCTATGTTCTTTCTCAGGGTCTAAAGATTTTCTGTGCCAAATTTCATCAAAATCGGTCCATTAGTTTATGCGTGAAAACCATACATACATACATACATAAAAAGTAAAAACCTTTCCTCTTTATAATATTAGTATAGATAAGCACTGACGGGTTCATTGAAGTAGAGTTATTATTTCAAAATCAACAACTTAATACTCCGGAAATTTTGCAGTTATATTTGGGTACTATAATACCTTTTACAATAATAGGTATTAAGGCATGTATTATTTGATTTCAGTTTATAATATACTAGCTTCCGCCCACAACTTTGTACGTGCATCCCCGTTTTTCCCCGTTCCCGCAAGAATATCAGGAAATCCTTTCTTAGCGGATGCCTACGTCCTAACATCTACCTGCATGCCAAATTTCAGCCCGATACGTCCAGTAGTTTGGGCTGTGCGTGGATTGATCACTATATCAGTCACCTTTGAGTTTTATATATATATATATATCTGGTCTATCGTTTATAATACAATCTAAAACTAACTCTGCCCACCGGGCCCGCTGAAACAAATATGAATTAGCTTACTGTCGTAACAATGTCGTAATAAAGTCTTTGTGATGCTGCTTTAATTACATATATAACTATTTTTGTATATATTTCAAGAAATCGTGTCAATTAGGTATTCCATAATAAAATGTTTTTCTTATTTTTAATACGAAATAAAATCCTAAAGAAATGTATAAAGTTTCGTAATCCAGTATACCCTTAAGTTTTATTAGATTAACCCTAATACGTAGATCTGAACCTCTATATGGAGATTTTAATTTAATAGAATTTTAATAGAATAGAATTTCTTTGAAAAAAATTAGATTTTAAACACATAAATGGCAAAGACCTTGTTTTTGCCTCAATTAGGTAAAACATCATAACCCGTTATAGTATGACCTAAATATTTAATCGCATTGATCCGTTGAAGACAATTAGTTAGAAAAATTGTTTGGTAAAACGATTAGTCACAGAGATATGAAATTGCGGAGTAAACACTAATTTAAAGAAAGATTCATTTCAGCAAGTTTTTAAAAAGCTCATAAAGTATTTGTTGCTCTTTGAGTGTTATAATGGTTAGAAATATACAAATACACAAGCCACAGTAAACCATTTTTTTTTCAAATTCTATGTCCTGTGACATTAACAAGCGCCATCTATTAATGACAAAAGTTTGAACATGCTTTTGTGTTACAGAAGGGGTGTGGTTTTTCTCATGAGCTTTCGCTCAGTTTTTGAAGTGAAACTTCTTTATCGGGGTAGGAAAAAAATTTAGTGTAACATTATTTCGTTACGCGTGACATTTTTCCGTTATGCGCCATCTTTTTCTTATCCCTACCACGCGTATTTCTGTAAAGTTGCATATATTACATTATTTTTTGAAAAATAAGGCCATAAAGAAGTTTCACTTCTTACGTGTGTACACGCACACATTTTTATTTTTTAATTCTATGTCATGTAGAGCGCCATTAAACAGCGCCATCTATACAATAATGTCAAAAGTTTGAACATAATATGTAGGTACCTTTGTTTTGTAGTGAAAGGGTGTTGGTGAAAGTCCAGTTGTCTCTATGTTTATTGTTTATATATTAGCAGATGGCGCTACTTTAATTTAAAACGAAAGTAGCTGAAACATAATTGAATAAAATGCTGTGATTTTTTAAATAATAGAAAAATAAAAAATAAAATGATTACGAAGCGGCATTCGAACCCGATCCTCGAAGGTAAAAATTTCAAATTTATAAAAAAAAATTGAATGTTATAAAAGTACATAATATGTTAAAATACTTAGGTTTTATTTATTACAGGTCCCAAATTAATTCAATTAAACACATCTGGAAATTGAATATCGATGCTCTTGTTTTTTGTGATGAATTTTATTTTTTGAGTCCTATACCAGGGCCTAATTCATGTTGAATTAGGCACTGGAGTAGGTAGTAAATAATAATAGTGTTAAGTTACGTAAATACTGATTTCTATGAAAATTGTTTCATGATATAATAATTAATAACATTACTACTACTGTTGAACAAATAAATACTAAACATAGAGGTTAGTATCTAGTCAAAAACGTCAAAATCTACATGCACATTCCTCAAAATTATCAAATTAAATCGTTTACAGCAAGTTCACAGCATATTTTATGTAAATGTTACATAGATTTATTCACGTTTTGCAATAAAAATCCATTGTTTATTGGGAACGTAGAAGAAATATAATTGAAAAATAAGAACAACGCCGCGTAGTATTTAATTAGCTAAGCTTCTAACCGATACATTCAGGATTTAAAAAAATATATACGTAATTGATAATTACTGATGACTCTTAAGATTGTCTGACTTAATTATGCAATTTATCCTTTTATAATATGAGACCTTCTCCGCGTAGCTTCAGTTTACAGATATCTCGAACCGACCGACACAATGCAGCGAACGGCGCTAATTTTAATTATTTCGTTAAATTTTATAGTCGCGTATGGTTCCGTTCTTGTGCCAGTAAAAAATACTGATACATCGAAACCAATAAGGGAAAAACATATAGTGCCTGAATCAAAGGGAAATGGGAAAAATGTATTGCAAAAAACTTTTCTTTTTAACGGCAGTTACGTTTATTTGGAAGATGTGTTGTTTGTTTTGAAAAATCAAAATTGGACTGAGGAAGAACAACCGTGTTTGAATAGAACTGTGTCGTTATTGAGGAATTTGCAAAATTTCACTTTATGGGCGGCGTGGAGTAAGTACTTATATTTTGAATATTTTTGTTTATTTTTTTTTCCAATAAGTTTATAAAATATTTTTACATAGTGTCATATAGAGGGAATTAGCATGAGAGAGTAATGTTTATATTAAGATATAATATTTTATCAATACAAGCGACTACTTTTGCGTTCTAGATATTAGGCATATATGCAATGCATAAAATTATGAAACATTTTTAGATTAACAGTAGAGACTAGCCAATTTCGAAATTAATATTTCAATATGAAGATTGGTGAATTTATTGCAACAAACATTTAATATATTAGGTATACATGTTAATTCTGTTTGACGACATAATAAGGTTGCAACATAAAACTTTCATTATACATATATCGTATTATTTTGTTTTCTGCTTGTTTTGCAAATCTAAATTCTAAGTACCAAAAAATTGTATTTTCGATCTAAAATTATTTTCCCACTGCATGAGTAACTATGTACTCACTTAGTAATGTATAATTTTTAACATTGCAACTAGGTATAAGAACTAAATTATAATTAGATTGTTTTTTTGTTATTGTTCAAGGTCCGGGAATGAAAATCTAATTTTATTCTAATTCTTACACATGTTATATTAATGGTATTTTAAATCGTAATTAGAATTAAAAACTTTTATGTTTAAAGTTTTAATTAATTTTATTTGTTAGAGCCATTAACTTCATCGCAATGAAATTAAAATATAATGGAATTTAATAACTGTCAAACTATTCGGTATTCTGCTGTTAGATTTTGTATATTTTTTCATTATATTCATAAGAAAATACTTAGTTCTGAATTTTATCATCTACTAAAATTGAACAGAACAAACCGTTGCCGAATTTAAAAACATACACAACCAATATTACTTAATAAACACTCATTAAAAAAATAACAAACATTCATTAACATATTTTTCTATTTAGATTTTAATATTCAACAGATTGGGACTCCATAGCATCAGAGCCTCAAGGCTTACTCTATGGCAGTCGCTTCCATCTCGGCAATTACGATGAATGTATGGACGCTCCGTGGTACAAAGATCATGAGGAACTCAGATCTCAATATTGCCTGGCTGATATCGTTCTGGAGAGAACGGATAAAGGTGTTAAGAAACGCGATCACGATCCGTATGATCCTAATCAATCTGCTCTTAATTTACTGGAGGTAGGTCGAGATTTAGAATAAATTTTGTACTGTGAAATTCTGTATTTTGTAGGACATTCATTGCTTTTTAACTCCTTATGAAAGTTTCTTTCTTACAAGTGCTTTATTCGTATTGATAAAAATAACGATTAATAAGTTTAAAATTGTTATTTTAACGATATTTGATATCCTTATCGGTTAAATTGATATACAAAATAATATAGAGGAATGCTTTAAAGAAAAACAATTACCTAATTAGTTATTTCCGGTCTTTTATTACCTTCTTTATTATGTTTATAACTAGTGACTCATAAAATCATCACATTCTACTTCTAGTTCTAACTACTCTGTGAATTCATTAAAAAGTTGTTATTGTTGCAACTCTACAATTACGAGTATTAAACGCATCTCATATCCATTTCAACATAATATGTATTATCAAATCACTGTTTTTTTTTTAGTTAATCAGAATTTAAACAGACAACACAAATAAAATGTAAAGGTTGAAAAAATAAATATGTATAACAATTAAAAATTAAAACTTCTTCTTCCCTTTAATTGCAACATCCCTTTGTTATTTCTTCATCAATATTAAGTGTAAACAGTAATCAATACATTACAATATATTATTTCGCAACATAATTTTACTAATGTAACCCTAATTCTAACAGCATCAATCTTACTTTCGGCGTCCTTTAAACCGGCTCACATGGGGTATGTGTGTGCCTGATATCTGCGAAAAGGAATCCGTAGTGCGTCTGATGGGTATACTGCTAGCCCATAGTCATTTAGGAGCTGCTGGTTTAAAGGCAAACGTTGCTGTCAACAGCTGTGACAAGGCTAACGAACCTGTGCATTACGATGGTCTATTTTATTCCTTTTTGTGAGTATATAATGATTTATATGTATAGAAGCTTAAACATTTGGAGGCTAGCTTGTATTTATGATAAACATTTGTTGTGCAACAAAGCTGAATCAAAGTGTTGCGGAGTTGCTATCAATTCAGCAACACTACGTGTTGCAGTTGCATGTTAAGAATTGACATGTTCTTGCCAAAAAAGTGGAAGGGCAAAATTGAAACAAAGTGTCGAGCAACATTCTCGCATCATCAATAATGTTTATCGTGCTGTTACTCAACAAATCGTTAAAATGAATACCTACGAGGTTTAAATACCTATAAACGACTTCTATACAAAAGAATGTGTTATTAATAATTATAATTACCTATCTCAATTAAATCCGACGTCCTCTATTTTATTTAAGAAATTCTAGGTATACGTTTCGAAGATATATATGCTTATGAATTATGAATATTCATGACTATGAATTACAAGGCTAGTACTAAAATAAATCACTTTTTACTTTATTTATTTTTAATTATTGAAGTATTTGTACAGTTAGCTTATAATAAAGAGCAAAATTAATATCAAAAGATACTTTTTTTCTCGGATAAAATTCATATTACAATAAACACAGGTATCTACCTATATTCGTTTTTCGTTTGCGTATGTTTTAAACATTTATCATAATACGGTATAAATAAATTTAAAAAATTTAAATTTAATATAATCCGTTTGTTATATAAGTTTATTGATACTTAATGGCGTTTTAACGTAATTACTAATTTAATTTTATTTTCAGCTGTGTTTTTGGTGTCTTAATAGCAGTCTGTGTGATTAGCACCATATTAAACAAAAAAGATAATAATTACAGTAAGTATACTATTTATATCCTAATAATTATTAATCTAGGTATATTTTATATCTTATATATAAAATTCTCGTGTCACAATGTTAGTCTGCATACTCCTCCGAAACGGGTGGACCGATTCTCATGAAATTTTCTGTGCATATCTGGTAAGTCTGAGAATCGGCCAACATCTATTTTTCATATGTACCACGGGCGAAGCCGGGGCGGACCGCTAGTCTTATATATAAAATTCTCGTCTTATATATAAAATTCTCGTGTCACAATGTTAGTCTGCATACTCCTCCGAAACGGGTGGACCGATTCTCATGAAATTTTCTGTGCATATCGGGTAAGTCTGAGAATCGGCCAACATCTATTTTTCATATGTACCACGGGCGAAGCCGGGGCGGACCGCTAGTATATATATATATTATAGTAATTACCAGAAATGTATTATCATAAAAACTAGGTATCACAATGTCATAATTTTTTTAAATGTAATATGTAGTTCTGCTTAAACCTGCTTCTATTTAGTTTAAAAGCGAAAGTGTTGAAGATATAATATATCTATCTAATAGATATAGGTACATATATAGATTCTAGTCTCCTTTTGAAGGCTAATCGTGTTTAGAAGATACACTGGTTTATCGGTGACGTCGCGGGTTTAAGCTAGTCTCGAATATTATCCACAAAACAATACATAATTAAAACTAAGTTTTAGTATGACATGCTCACCTTGATATGTTTATTTTAGGAAATATAATAACAAAAGCATTTGACCTTAATAAAAATGCGGTGGATCTTTTGAAAGTTAAGAAAGAAGGTATTGAAGTGTTATATGGGATACGATTTTTCACAATGGTCATTATTGTAATTAGTCATCAATTTGGTATATCAAATGGTGGCCCAATCAGCAACGGTTACAGAGTGGATGAGGTAATTTTTTAATTTACTAAAGTGTGTTATATTTCTGCAAGATTATATCATTTATTTAACAACTCGCTCATAATCCTTTCAACCATTTCTTAAGTAATATCTTATCCAATTTTGAAACTTGTATGTATCGTCCGCGTCTTAAAAAATACTTAACATTATAAAGACGCCAGTTTTTTTTTGTTTGTAATTAATATTTTCGTTTTTCTTTTTCACCACTAGAAAGGTACGGTCTACATTATGCTTAAATAACATCGATCGTTATATTTTTTATCCTGATCAACTCGCGGATATAGAATTACTAAAGTCGCAAAAAGTATTTTTCATTCTAGTTTTATACACTTAATTCGGTAAATTGAACATATTAAAACTTTCAGGACATAGTTTCTTTTATTGGGATGTTTATACTGCACGATGACGTCATGGTGGACTCTTTCTTCTGGTTGTCTGGCTTTTTGACCGCCAACATCATAACAAAGGTGAAAGGACCTCTTAATCTGCCAGTGTTTTTCTTGAAGAGATATGTCAGGTTAGTTTCACATTATTTTATTTACAACTCGCTTTACACTGCTGCTTCGGCGTATTCTTAAGCTTAACAAATTATATACTTCAGTTTCATCGGCTTGGCTAGCCATTGGTGTACCTAATCAGAACGAAAATCGGGAAAGCAGCATATATGACCGACTATATTTTGTTATATAGAGTTGATCTCAATAAACCTGAGCCTAAATGATGAAAGATAATATAAAAAGTATGAATTGAAAACTAAACAAGCAAGTTTGACTCTAAAAATTACATTATAAAGAAAAAATACTTGATAGTCACCAACTTATTCAGAAATTATTTGACCAGTTTTAATAGTTACCTTACCGTTAGATTTTTTGTGTATTTGTGATCTGAAACTACGTTTACCTAAATGTACATAAAAAATAATATTATACACGAAATCTAATTAATTTATGCCAAAGTTGTTATCTGTTTACGCATGTTATTATATAACATAACATTATTTTAGTGTTATGCAAATTATTGCAGTATCATAATTATTTATAAAAAAAGCTTGTAACTAGGTAGTACAGAGAAACTTCCTAAAAATTAACGGCTCTATATAAATTTAACTTGACATTGAGCTGTGCATTGAGTATAATTAAAATGATATAGATAATAGATTATAATCAAATAAACAGAATAACAATTAGTACCTACTTAAAAAAATGAAGGTTTTATTTAGGAACATTAGTGTATGGTAATGGGTAATAAATAATAGTTATTTTTAAACAATTTTTTTGTTTCACATAAAACTATTCCTACATAAAAGTAATCGATATGAACGTCGAATAATGTCAGAAAATGTCGATTGAAAATGTGATCTTGAACATCTAACTAACTTTTAAATTGTAACCCTTTCAAACAATGAAATAAATAATGAAACGTGGGTATATTACTTGAACACAATATACATGTTACGATATATTATGTATGTATGTTATAATTTTGATTTATGTCTGTTTGTTATGCCTTTTTATGTTGTGAATCGATGTTTAAATTCATCATTAATTTACAGACGTAATGTTGCTAATTTATACTTACTCGTAATAACATTATTTTTGTATTATAAAAACTTTTTGACGTAAACCTTTATGCTCAAATACATAGTTTATTTGCCCCTTACGGGTTACTGAATATCACATAATATTATTACACATCTCTATTCTCTAGGTCAAACTTTTAATTAAATCAATGCGGTTTAAATAAATTTTTCTTCCTGTGATAAAGGGTCATTGAAATCTACTATATAAAAATAAGTCGGGTTTTCCTTCCTGACGCTATTACTCCAGAATGCACGAACCGATTTCCACGGTTTTGCATTCTTTGGAAAGGTCTCGGGCTCCGTGAGGTTTATAGCAAAGAAAAGGTGTCTCTGGTGGCGAAACGGAGTTCGTCGGGTTTGCTAGTCCATACTAATATTATAAATGCGAAAGTAACTCTGTCTGTCTGTTACTCAATCACGCCTAAACTACTGAACCAATTTTCATGAAATTTGGTATGGAGATATTTTGATACCCGAGAAAGGACATAGGCTACTTTTTATCCCGGGAAAATGACGCATTCCCGGAAATCCCACGGGAACGGGAACTATGCGGGTTTTTCTTTGACTGCGCGGGCGAAGCCGCGGGCGGAAACCTAGTTTAATATAAATATTCCTATTCAACATTCACGTAAACTGTAGGTATTAATTGTACCTAATATACTGTAACTAGGAAGCTTTTTAAGCTAAAATTTCCAAAAATAAACCGAAGGTCAAAATTCGTAACACTTCTTGTGTTACGAATTTTACTAAACAAACATTAATCCAAACTATTTTACAACTTTACTTGCGTCTCTACATTTGAAAATACCGACATTCTAAGAAACTAAAAACGTTCTCAATTTTTTTTTTTTAGGTTGGCAGTAGCATATGCAGTGACAATATTCTACGTTTGTTCCGTGTATCCGTACACCGGTTCTGGACCGCTCTGGAAGAAGGCTGTGAGTCAGGACACAGATCAGTGCAGAAAGAACTGGTGGGCTAGTCTACTTATGATCAGCAATTACTTCGATAGCGAGAATATTGTAAGTTTTTAAGCTATGCAAGTTTCTATCGCAGGCATTGAGCGCGGGGACCAAATCCAAAAATTGCGTAACGAAAAAACCTCACGCTCCCCACTCCGACGGGATATAGGCTATAGCATGCAATATATTTACCGCGGCAGTCCCCGAGTGCCACACATCTTTTTTTATTAAGTTTTTTACTGCATTTATATATATAATATACTGTATAGTGTATATAGGTATGTTTTTTATGTTGTAGCATGGACTAATAAATGTTGTAGTAAGAGACTATTAAGGGCTCTATGTAAACGAATGAGCTTTGGCTATTTATATATTGATTTATATCAATTAAAATTTATGTTCGAGATCTATCTTAGGGTACGCGCAGACAGAGAGCGTTCTGCGTTCCGCGTTCTACGTTCTGCGTTCCGCGTTCTTTGTAATGTGAAGGATCTATAGCGCCGGCGCACACAGAACGCAGTTAGACCGCGGCGGTCATTCGGAACGCTTGCGTTCTCGCGTTCTCTGTACAGAATTACAAAGAACTCGCGTTCTCGCTATGGCTGGTCCGTCTTCTCCAATTGGTATCTTGTTTTTCTATTTCAGATTTTACATAGTCATGTAACTCATTGAAGCTATTTATTGACATTCGAAAATAAATATAAAATCTCTCTTCATCTTGAAGCAGCTCAGGCATAAGAATACTAAATTCTCCCATATCATCTCGTTTCGTGTTGATAGGGTGTACCCAACATTTTCTACTTTTTTTTTTGACTCCTCTAGACTCCACAAAAGCAAGGCTTCATCTTCGGAAGATGAACTTTCGAGAGACATGTTTCACGTGCGGAGAGTCACGAAATAGAACGCAAAAGTCTTGAACGGCTCCTGTGTGCGCTAGAACGCAGAACGCAGAACTGACGAACGCAGAACGCAGAACGCGGAACGCAGAACGCTGTATGTCTGCGCGTAGCCTTAATCGTATTTAAATACCTATATTTAATGTTTATTATGAATCTTCCTAGAACAATAAATTACAAAAAACATAAATAGTGATATTTATCAAAAAACACCATATTTAAAAATGGCTGTAAAAAACTACACGTGTTAAAAGGTTGACTATATTATGTAATAAATTAATTGTGTACGTAGGCTTTTAACGTATAATTTATAGAAGTTACAATATTTTTATGATTAAATAAATTAATTCAAGTTAGGCGCTGGATCGCTATTTTATAGGCTCGTTATTTTAAATTTATGTGTTACATCCATACTAATATTATAAATGCGAAAGTAACTCTGTCTGTCTGTCTGTTACTCAATCACGCCTAAACTACTGAACCAATTTTCATGAAATTTGGTATGGAGATATTTTGATACCCGAGAAAGGACATAGGCTACTTTTTATCCCAGGAAAATGACGCAATCCCGGAAATCCCACGGGAACGGGAACTATGCGGGATTTTCTTTGCCTGCGCGGGCGAAGCCGCGGGCGGAAACCTAGTGTTAAATAAGTTTGTAATAAGTACTGTAATAATTATTATTTATAGCTATATATAGCCCTTTAACATATTTTGCATGTTGGTTTTTAATTTTTCAATAAAAATATTTTTTGTTATTATTATGTTTTTGTTTCAGTGTATAGTAGTGAGCTGGTACATTCCGTGTGATTTTCATTACTTCGTGATATCTTTGCTAGCTTACTGGCTTTACAAGAAAAATAAATTGACTGGGCAAATAGTTGCAGTTTTGTTATCTGTTGGAGCCATCATATCTCCTGGAGTCGTCAATTATTTGCATAATCTGCCTCCAATACAACTTTTCACGTTTGAGTAAGTTTCAATATTTATGTATTGTTTTTAGTTTTCTTGTAGAACTAGGTTTTTTTATAGTCAATAGGCAATCAAAATCATTTTAAAATAGAATTGAAGTTGCAAGTTCTCCCATACTACATTTCTCGGGCGAAGCAGCGGTCTAAATAATATCTAACTCTAAATTCTTATTAAAGAAAAACAGGAGCGCTAAGAAAACAAACAAAAGACAGTTTGTAAAACCACGGACAATTGAATTGACAGACAAAACCCAAGAAGCTTATATCTAATACACTGGAGATTTCACTTGCCAAGTTAGGTGTGATAGGGATAAAAAAACATACAGGCGTCATTCAAGGTCATATTTTCTTGTTACAAGTTTATGTTCATACTGAAATCTCCAGTGTATTAGCTTCTTGGACAAAACCATTTAATTGTCTATTTAATTGATTAATTATATGCATAACACCTTTACCTCCTTTGTGGGTAAAAAAAGATGTTTACCCGATTACCATTGCGTGCATTTAATAAGTGGAAAAGAACAATAATTTTCCGCAAAGTAGAAGGCACTGATTATCATGCACCAGCCATTCATAAATATTAAATATTAAATATCTATGAGCTATTAAAAATTAACTTAACTTTTAAGCTATTGCATAGCTTCTATCGCGGGCCTTGAGCACGGGGACCGAATGCAGAAATTCCGTAACGAAAATACCTCACGCTCCCCACGGGGACGGGCACGGAGGTGTGGCTTGAAGGCATAGCATGCAATAGCTTTACCGCGGCAGTCCCCGAGTGCCACACGTCTTTTTGTTATTAGTATATTATGAAATCTTTTGTCTTGGGTTTGTAAAGGACATTTCTTATGATTATTTTTTATTCGAAGTTAATTTATTAAACTATTCGTGTTATCTTATAAAAAAAATATTTGTATTCATGTTAGAGCAATTGATAGTGATTGTAATTGGAATATATCTAATGCAATTATTGTATTATTTTTTTTTCTCTGAAAAACTTGACGCATAGGTATTACGGATTAACAAAGTAGTGTATCAATTGTGATGAGAAAATAAATAAATAAATAATTATTACCTATTAAATAACTATTAATAGTTTTAACATTCAGTAATCGGTAATTTTTTAAATGAACTATGAAATTCAAAAAGAGCGGCTGTGTTGAGCACAAGTGTCAGAAGTGAAACTTCTTTGGCAAGATTAAACCAATAACAAAAATCGTCGCCTTACTCCATGACGTGACTGTATTGCCACGACGCGACTTTATGTAATTTTACTCTCAACACGCCTCAAGCAGTTTCACTTCAAGCAATCATTACAAATCTTCCAGTATTAAAATTTCTTTATGTTAACAGTTTCATAACAAACCCGAGAGGACCAAAGCAATTCCACCTGACATACATCAAGAGTCACACGAGGTTTGCCGCATATCTCATCGGTTTCTTCAGCGGATACATATTCGTACGATATTACACTATGAAAAATAAAAGGATATCGCAAGTATGAGCCTTTTTTTATATATATTTTTATTATGCAAACAAAGAATAATTTTTCGTAATAATCGATTAGACTTATGTCTTACAATATACGAAATCTTGACCAGGATAAAAGTAAAAGTGAATTTCTTTTTCAAATATAATTAAGGGAGCCACTTGAAAGTGATCTTTGATGTTGCATGTAAAATATGCTTCCAAAGTTATCTGGTTTGGTTATAAAGGTTTAACAATTAAGCGCGTCACACACGGTAAAGATACTATAATATTTTATCTTAAGATACTGTTATATTTTATATTACAGTATCTTAACGCATCCGGTATCAGCGTTCGGACCATCAGTTTTCTTTTTGTCATTGCGTACTAAGACTCCTGTAGAACCGCCATCCTGTTACAAATGACCCACAAAATTTCGCGTCACGTTAAGATACTGTAATAATAAAATATTATAGTATCTACTATCTTCACCGTGTGTGACGCGCTTTAACCTGCTCCGAATTACGTAAGATCTTGACAACTATTATAACCATTAGCTTTTTATTTCACTACATAGTAAAAAACAAAGTCGCTTTCTCTGTCCCTATGTCCCTATGTCTATGTATGCTTTTTTTTAATAGATAGATTCAAGAGGAAGGTTTAAGCACAGGTTTAAGTATATAATTTATTATGTTTTAGACAAAGCTGGTTGTAAATAAATAAAAAAAAAGATAATGCCTATTAAAACATTTCAAACTATTTTATATTGTGAAATGCAGACAGTTACAACTGTTAATTAGCCATTCCATTAATTAAAAAAAATAATGTTCATGTTTATTGTTTGAATTAACACGATTAATAAATATTCAATAGAATTTTAATAATGGTTGACAATGACTGAATGGCATGCTAATAACATTATTTTTATTAATGCCATTTTCCTGACAATTTGAATTCAGGCAAGCATAATTATTAGTCTGATTTCTTTGGTATAACATCAATCTTACCTAGTTATATTTCTTTTAGTGTATAACTACTTCTCCCCGGCTCTATAAACAATAAAAGTGATTAACATATAAATTGACATATCATTAAAGATTTTTTAATGTTTCTAAAATCCAGTTATAGAAAAATTATTACATTCATTAAAATCAATTAAAACCATTATGCCTTTATGACAATATCATTAGTGACTATTCTTGCAATAATAAAAAAATAAAAAAACACGTACATACTTAGTTAGAATTAAACTAATACTCCTACGACTATCGGAAAAACTCTGCATTTTTTTCTACATTTGAAAGACTAGGTATATACTGTAATTAATAGATATTAGAATATAGTTAACATTATTAGTTTCGTAACGTACCTATAATACTTTATTTGATTAAAAGAAAAGGGGACTTCACTAATCAACTATTTAATGAAATATTTACACGAAATGGTATATCTTATTTCAGAAATGGTCGCTAATAGGCATGCTCATTGGAATCGTTCTGATGATAGCGGTATTGTTTTCTGGACCACCCTACTTATGGCGACAGTACACAGTGGTCGAAAGTGCAATATACGCAGCATTAAATCGACCAGTGTGGGCCTGCGGAATTTCCTTCATCGTCTTGAGCTGCGCGTTTGGAAATGTTCGTAAGTATTGAAAGGATCCGTACTTGATAACGAGCTGCGATAAAAAACATTGTAGAATTCGAGACGAACACAAAACAATCATTTCTATATTATACATATTATCTCTATGTGACTAATCGAATCGTTCTACATAGTGTGTGTTATGTTTTAACTTTATTCATCGCGACCGCATAAACATTTCGTTGTATAATACATATATATGTTAACGGAAATGTATGTAATCCGTCATTGTAGGAGGAAATGTGTATAAAATAATTTATTTCACACATTTCCGTGCGATTTTAGGAATTACATACATTTCTTAGGAATTTTATACAATAACGGATTACATACATTTCCGTTAACATATTATATATACTAATTATATGTTCATTATGTGTTTGTTATTTTGGATAATCATTAGTCAAATAATGCGTATTTTGGAAATTACTTTATTTCGATTATTTCTTCAGAAAGCTTTTGATAAAGTCTCAACAAAAAAAATCAAAACAAAAACATACTATGATTGGTGCAAATTTTTTCATTAGCTAATCGGAACACTTTTGTTGGGGGTGACTTAAATGGACGTCACATATTCTGGTCAGCGAAGTCTCAACTGAGAGGTAATCATGTATCTATTTGATGCATTGAAAGAATATTCAAATTTTCTTAAGCACTTATCCTGTTTAAGAAAAAGCACTTATTTCCGCACTGCTTTATTCCTTGGCACTAGATTATACAACACCTACGGTTTCTAAGCTTGGAGCTTATAAGCTTCATTCGTCGGATGTCGAAATTAGTTTCCCAAACATTGGCTCGATAATATGTTCAGAATGTTTGTTAAGTTCCTAGTACATACATAGTTATGTGACAAAAAATCACCAAATTGATGTACAGTTGTTCTTTACTATGATTTACATAAATATTTGTCTGGTGTTAAGTTTAATTCTTAATTGTAATTAAACAATTATCTATTGTGCACTGTGAGAATTGCGTTTTTGCTAAAGTTGAATATAAAGCAACGTTAAATTGCCATAACCATATTCTATTATCTAATTTGTAAAGTTATTATATTCTATCTTGATAAGTGTTTTATTAGACTTGGATTGGGTATATTTGAGAAGGTCAAGGGGTTTGAATAGCCTATAATATTATCATAGACACCATCTATTAACTTCCATACCGTCATAATAAAAATCATCATATAAGCCCAAGTATTTAGTCACTTACATGCAAGGAGTACATGATAGCTACATATTATATCACAGTAGCTAGGCAAGCAATTTGTGATGGAGCACTATTCAATTAACCGATTTATTCCGAGGAACCAACTTGAACAAGGATTTGGTGGACCATTTAGTTTTAACTGTCAATCTCCTCTAACTCCATGGTTTGATTTTCTTGTAGTAAAAAATTGGATGATGGCATTTTGATTAACTTTGTTCAGGACACATTATAATATATTTAAATTCTATAAGTACCTACTAACTACCTAACTCTCGAAAATATCACTTGTATTTTGTCGAAATGCGTCCGGAATAAAGCCTTAATAACATGATGTGGGATGTAAATTGTTCGTTTCTTTTAGGAAAATAATATACTAGCTTCTCTTCTTCCTAAAGAAGCTAAAATTAAATTTTGCTCGTTATAATTCGATTATTTAACGATTGTCGATGAGACATTGATATTATCGAGAGCTTTTAGTTCTAATTTACGCAACGATCGACGAATATCACTTCTGAGTTCTGACTTAAATAAATGTTTAGCTTATATATTATATTTTTTTCAGCATTGATAAAAAGTTTCTTCTGCTGGCGCGCGTGGGTCCCTCTCAGCCGTTTGTCCTACGGACTGTATTTGACTCACTCCATTATGATCGCCAGAAACGTTTATGTCACCAGGAATATGCAACATAATGACTATGTTACTATGGTAAGTGGTTTATTCATAGTTTTGCAGAACTTTTTTTATGTAACCTTTATGTATATTATGATGTTATAATCGATTTCCTCTCCTGCATTTTTTCCATGAAAGAAGAAACAGGGATATATGTAGGAATTCTGATATCTATAAATAGTAGAAAAAACAATAAGAATACTTAAAACAAATACCTTAACTACAATTCATATAAAAATATATATGTAGAATACATAACAATGTTATGTAATTGTATTGTTTATAATTATATTTCAGTTAACAATGAGTGGAGGGGTGGTAGTGGGAGGGTGCATTGCCGCATTTCTCATTTGGCTGCTAGTGGAAGCACCGATCAACAACCTCGTCACTGCTTGGTTGGTACCGAGGTAAGAGCTGTACTTTGATCTAAAATAAGGTTTGATAAATAAAAGAAAACACGTCGCTTTTAAAGTTATTGAAATATATATTACATAATTCAATTAATTTTATGTACTTACTATATTTTTATTATCTAGTCTAGTACCTATATCAATCTGACACCAAATTTCTAGAACACGAAAATTGATTGTGTACTGTAGGTAATTCGATTCCCTGGCTTGGAAATAGACCTATATTTTTTTTTCTATTAACCTCGTCTTGTATTTTTACTTTTTGCAGCAGAAAATCATCACCAATTGAAGACAAAAACGAACAAAATAACGGCCATCTCCACGAAAATCTACCGCCAGTTGTACAAATCGATTCATCGAAAGTATGAAAATATCAGGAATAATACAAATTATAATTCCTTGCCCCTTGGTATCACAATTTTCAGTCTTCCAGTCATCAGTTATGTCTAGATAATAATAAGACTGTTTTTTCATTTATTGTAAAATGAAATAAGAGGTTTATATAATAAGTGTTCCGCCATATAATATATTATGCAATGTGTAACAACAAACAATCGAGTCCATATTTTAGTTTTTGTCACAGCAAAGATGTTTGTGATCATAAAAATAAACAAAGTGTACGAATTCGAATAGACTTCAATAGCATTAATTAAAAAAAACCATTTGTCCAATAACGTTTGTCCGTAAAAAGAGCACAAAAAATGAAACCTACGAACCTACGTGCGTAGTTCTATTGTATGTTCTGTGCCTACGGTAAAAAGTTTTAAAAGATGTGTGTCAGCTTTCTATCCAAAACTTTTCAGTATGTTCAGTTTATAGTTTATACCAGTTTTTGTATGGTGGACGATGAAATAAAATAATGTTTGTAGACTTTTAATCTGCATCTATCTTCAGGTAAAATTTTAACAATACCGGTTATTCCGTTAAGCTTATCATATAGACAAAATCCCACATAATATAATATAACATGAGTATATAAGTAGGGATCAGATATTTTTACTTTTAATGTTATTAATTAGTTAGGTTAAGAATTTTAATTTATTGAGGTTATTCGAGGTAGGTATAGGTAAGTTTTGTAAGACGCATAATGCGTATTAAACTATTGAAATAAGTCATTTGCATTTTATTCAATCCTTACCAAACCTTATCTTTACTAATATTATAAACTAGCTTCCGCCCGCGACTCCGTCCGCGCGGATGTCGGTCTTGGCGTGGATGGTTTATTTCTCCATTTTGAGTAACTCTGACAATGACATCTTATAAATATCTATTGGACCCAAATACGGCTAGGCCTATAATAATACGCAACGTGTGTTCGCGGTTCTACAGAACAACGTCTATGGATAAAACTGAAAAATTAAGATTAATTTTTTTTCTACGTATTTTTTCAGGATAAAAAGTATCCTATTTTACGCCCAGGATAATAAGGTATAATTATACCAAGTTTCATCGAAATCGAACCGTTAGTTTTCACGTGATGTCTTCACATACAGACAGACAGACAGACAGACAAAAATTTTTTTAATCACATATTTGGGTTTGGTATCGATCCAGTAACACCCCCTGCTATTTATTTTTTCAATATTTTCAATGTACAGAATTGACCCTTCTACAGATTTATTATATGTATAGATGCGATAGTTTAAGGCCGCTGCATACGTGACGGGATTTTTTCCGGACGGGACGTGACGGGAAGTTTTGGAAACATCGTTGCATACAAAATGTATCCAAACACGTATATGTCACGGGAACATCGACGGGCCGGGAACGTGGACGGGAAAAATATCGTCACCGACGATGTTTAGCACGTCCCCGTCCCGTCCCGCCCCGTGCGTGCCCCGTCCCGCCCGTGATTTCGCTACGTATGCACAGTCGCTCCGTTCGTGCCGGAGAGATAATAGTGACGCCTTCCAACTCCTATCGAAAATGGACGATGAAAAACTGATCGAATGTGTACGCTCATATCCAGCTTTGTATAATTTAGCGAACCCACAATATTTAGACACAAAATATAAAAATTATTTATGGCGTAAAGTTGCAGTGGAATTATCATTCAGTGAAAACGGTTAGTGTTATTTTAATGAATATATTGTGGTATTCCTAACTATAGTCCTTTTCACCTATGATGATTCCTGTGACACTTCATCGTGTTCTGAATTACGTATTTTATGTTTAAAATGCCAAAATAATTTTATTTGCAGAATGTAGATTACAAAGATGTTAGGCAGGTACATATTACATAGACTCTTAAACATTCTGGCTCGTAATTGAGCATGCAAATATATTGTAAATTACAATAAATAATTACAAAAACCATTACAAAATTATAACAGCTATTATAAATTTAAATATTATAAATAATCTTATATATATATTATAAATTAAACTATTATAAATCCATCTTTCGTTGTTCAAAACACTAGCACGTTAGATCCGAATCACGTCACGGTGCGTATGCGTTTGCACCACGTTCCCGTTGTGAACGAGGCAATCACGTGCCCGTCCCACTCACGTCCCGTCCGAGGTATTTTCCCGTCACGTATGCAGCGGCCTTTATTCTTTTGTTTGTTTTTTTTACAAATCGCAACGGAGCTTTTTTAATGCTTTCTGTCTGGAGATAGTTGGCTAAGGTTGGGAGGCTAGAAAGTGGCAATGGCTACTTTTTACCGCGGTTAAATATCTCCTTCCGATGAAATTTCGTTTGACCACCATCTTTTATATACTAATAATTATTTTTTTATTACCATGTTTTTGCAAATTATAATTTTGCAAAGTTTCCGCTTTTTCAAAGTGCAAGGCTATATAGAATTTTTTTGGCAACATTTGACTTGAAAATATTTTGATAAGATTTGATTTATAGACCAGCCCCCCTAGTCAAGTGGCTTTCTGTTAGCGTAGCGTTCAATAGAATAGACTACGAATCTATGAGATTGACGTAGGCTGTAGATACGTTATCTACAGCTTACGTCAATCTCATACATTCGTAGTCGCTGTAGCTGCTGCTGTAGCTGTAGATAAGCTGTAGATGACGTATCTACAGCCTACGTCAATCTCATACATTCGTAGTCTATTCTATTGAACGCTACGCTAACAGAAAGCCACTTGACTAGGGGGGCAGACTCTCAGTGGAGTTTCGTTTGCAAAAATAGCGGACCTAAATCTGACTTCTGATATATATTGTATAGATACCAGACATCCTATAGCCAGATGTTGCCAACCAGTTTTGTGGTCCCCCTCCCACCACTCCGTTTAATGGTATACAAAGAAAAAAAAAATTCCAAAACATGCCGTGTGGTGTATCAAATGAAAGAGCTTATTGAGTAGATCACGAATATATAGCATTCTATAACATTTCTTACACTTTCTCTAAGATTTTTTAGAAAATTTACGAAAATGCTCCATTTTTGAGTTAACTTTAAACCACTATAGATTGAAAACTCATGAATATATTTTTTAAATTATTATTTTAAATAATTAACAATAGTCCATTGTTTACGATTCAATAGTTCGTACAGTGAAATAGTTGCATTGGGGGGAGCATTCAAAGATGGCGAGTATAATATTTTCAAGTTTATGCCAGAAATAAAGGCCTAATACAAAAATATCGGTGTCAGGGCTTAGAATAATTATCTCTGCACTGTCGTTGTGTTTGCCTCTGTGTGATTAGATTTCAAATCGGTAACTTCAGTGAAAGTTGCGCCTTGCAATTTAAAACATTTTGTGGGGTCATCAAATCCACCACATACATATAGCTCACTTATATTTTATTACGAACTATTGAATCGTAAACAATGGACTGGAATGGCTAATTATTTAAAATAATAGTTTAAAAAATATATTCATGAGTTTTCAATCTATAGTGGTTTAAAGTTAACTCAAAAATGGAGCATTTTCGTAAATTTTCTAAAAAATCTTAGAGAAAGTGAAAGAAATCTTATAGTATGCTATATATTCGTGATCTACTCAATAAGCTCTTTCATTTGATACCCCACACGGCATGTTTTGGAAATTTTTATTTTTTTCTTTGTATGCCATATTTAATTACCAGGGTGGGGGGAGGGGACCACAAAACTGGTTGGCAACATCTGTCTATAGGATGTCTGGGATCTATTATACAATATATATCAGAAGTCAGATTTAGGTCCGCTATTTTTGCAAACGAACATCTCCTTGGAGCCTGCTCTTATTACGCAAGGCAGACATTCACAGCAGACATTGTATATATAACAGCGCCCTCTATTCTACTCTAATAATGTCTATATATCTGATAATGTTATAAAAGAAAGTTCTATTTTATTTATATTAACGCCATCTATAGATATTTATATAAATTTCATAGCACGTTGACAATTATAACGGAGGTCATGTCTACGATAATATGTGTAATTTAGTACAGATGGCGCTTTTATCAAAAAATGAAATTATTATTAAGGGAGGCAAAATATTATTAAGGGGCACACACTTATTGCACCCACTGTATTTTTTATTAAAAAATTATTATTTAAATCTTAGAGATTTAAATAGTAGAATTGCCAATAGTAGTAAAAATGAAAAATAAATCTTGTTTATCTGTCTACCTATCTCTATAAAAATATTATGATTAAATTGTTTTCATCAATTATTGTTTGAAAATAATATTACTACTAGTACCTAGCACATGTGTGAGTGTAGGTAGCGGTACTAGCATTTTGGAAAAGTCAAAGAAAATAATTTAAATCCTGGTGTAGGTAGGTTTACTTATGAAGTTTACCTCTCTAGGTTTATAGAAAGATATTAACAGCTTAGGTCATTAATTAATGATCTAAGATTAACAGTAATAATTTTGAAGCCGATTTTATTAAATATTGAAATACCTAGGTACCTACCTAACTTTTTTAATTTCCTTTGATAGGTTGTAGGTACGATACCTAGAAGAAGGAAGGAGGTAAGTACTAAGTAGGCACTTACTATGGAGTAAGTAATGTGTAACTTGTAGGTAAGTGCCACGATTGCAGTTGATTTTTGTTACCTAGTAGTACCTACATAACTGAAGACGTTATTTTTAAATAATAAGGAAGTATGGGGATGTTTTCTTAGAGTACTAAGGCATTTCAAATAGGTACGTATATAACTAAATCTTATGTAAGTAAGTATATGAATGGGCCAATTCAAGTCGCATAGATAGAACAAATCATGAATTTTTAAAACATTAAGAAATCTGGATCCAGCTCCAGCGAAGCGCGACTGTGTTTGGCAACACAACAGCAGCAAACATAATGACATAATTGGCGGAGGAACGTTGGGGGGCGGCGCGGGGCGCATGCGCTGGTTTGACGGCCAAGGTCGAGGCCGCGCGATTCTGCCGCGCACCGCCGCGTCGGCCAGTCTATCTTGCGCGCCCTCTTTCTGGAAACAAATTCTATGAGGGATATATGCGCAATTAACCGCGAGTGACCAAAGTTTTCATAACAACGTGCCCAAGAAAAGGTAATTGCTAAATCACAAACGAAAATTTCAGATATATGTGAACACTTGCAATCGTAAGGCATTGATTGAGTAATGTTTGTATTCACCATGTTTTATGTTCATACTAGACACGTACAATGTACATGTACCTATTCAGAGTTATGAAATACCTTTACCTACGGATAACGTTCGAGTCGATACTTCTAACGTTCGTTATTTACGAAGTCTATAAATAGGTAGACAATATTGCATCGGCTTCCATCTTCGTTTGAGGATTAAAGATATACCTAGGTACCTACATAGGCATAAGTAAAATCCGCTTAGCACATGACAATGTATCATTTATTTTTAAAACATTTCTCAGCTCTACTACCTACCTAGGATAGGACACCACAAAAAATGTCCAAAATCTCAATGTAGGCTGAACATGCATAGTCGCATAGATCATAATTACCTGGCCAATCTTATACTCTGTAGGTACAAAACAGTACGTAGTACATAGGTACTATCTCTATGACAAAACAAAGGATATTACGTAAGCAAAAATAGGTTGACCCTGACTGACAGATGTGCACAAGGTTTGTTCGAAGGTGTCTAGGTAATAAGTAATTTTTTTAGTAATTGTCATACAAACATGTTTGTGATTTTTCAACTAAAGAGCCAGAGCTTGACCGTTCTATATAATATACCAATACCTACCTAAGTGTTTTGTAGTAAAAAAGGGAGACGCCATCGTTATTTTAAAATGGCGGATGCTGTAGGCCAGCTGATTATGTACCTACTTTCCATCTTAATATTGTTGGATTCGTATTAATAGGTATCTTCTTATTCTTCTGCCTACGTTGGTATGAGCTTTTAAACAATTTAAATTGCTAAATAAAAAAAGTGATAGAATACAAATCAATCTCACTCTTTTCTGATATTCATAAAGTTCCTCTTTTAGACTGAGTAGGTACTTAGGTATAGGACATATGTAGGTAATAATATAGGATGCTGACGGGGTCACGGAAGAATTCTACCATACCCGTGCCCCCGTCGTTGATGCGGCTTGACGGAATACAGTGGGGTTTTGGTCGGTAGGAATCCGACATAACCCACGGCCCCTTCCCCGGAGGCCGTGGGTATCTATGCAAGATTTCCCCGCTTAAAAAAAAAAGGTAATAATATAGGATAAAGTTATTTTTCATGTTTCAAGAACATCTAAAGCTATCCAAATTCAATAAGACCAATCGTCTTTGTTCTAGGTAGTTAAAGTATTGAAAATATTTCACAAGAGATCGTTAAAAAGCAATCTTTATTCTTTACAGAAAATGATCAAAGAGTAAAAATTATAAAATAGGTGCCTACTACCTACCTACCTAGTCAATTTATGAAGACAATACAGAAAAACAAAAAAGGTAGGTAGGTACCTACAATGTTTACTAAATATCAAATAGGTATAAGAAGTATCGTTGTTCTTTACAACGTTGCTTACTGCTTACCTATCATAGAGAAAAAATGCAGACTCAACGGTGTTAAATAGTATCTCATGTCCGGAAGCGGTATTCGATAAGGCTGAAATATAATACCAAAGAATGCGCCTAAGATAATAATATTATATAATAGGCCTCAAGGTGCAACTCGCATCGTTACAAAACTTACAAAGACAAGCATTTACTGAACGCTCAATCAACCTCATTAATCTATGCATATGGCAAATTTCTTTAGGTCATTTTGAAATTATATGATGCGTTTCTAGTCAATGTTTTTTTTTATGTCTATAAATATTTAATATATGGGATATATTATATATATACGTCATATACATATAACATATAACACAGATATAACATGGGTTTTAAGCTTAGAAAAGTAGTGATACAGCCATTTGAAATTGTATTAAATTATTGCTCAATTTACTTTTATTTTAATCTCACACGTAAATAGGTACCTATAAGCATTGAGATATACATATGGAGACGACACCGCCTACACCACGTCTTATGTTCCGCTCACCATAAGCCATATGGCTTCACTGCACGCTCATTTTTTATTTGTTATATAGTGAAACGCATCAAATATGCCTTCGTGTGTGTTACGATATTGCACAAATAATACGGAAAAGTGACTAGCATAACTTTTCATCGTTAAGTACCTAACTAGATAATAATTTTTAAAAATTTGAGCAAAAAAATGGCGCACAGATTTTGTTCGTGGTGTCTCCTCCATACGTAGTAAATCCCAATGCCTCTAATTAAAAAAAATTAACAACATTCGCAATATATAATTCCGTGCCAATTACAGGACTCAAATTATTATATGTATATGTAAAAGTAACACGTACATCCCGGGGAGCTAACAGCCATTTTGCATGACATAATCTGTGTAAATCTCGTTGTATCTGTGTGTGTAATACGCTTGCGTATCCCATCCCCTTATATAGGTCAGGGGGAGCGGGAGGGTGGTACACGTAGGCGGCACATCTTCGTCCCTTATCGACCGCACCCCATCTTCTCCTGAATCCACCCACGAGTTAAAAAAATATTTATGGATTCTCCGGTAAATACAATTGACAGATCTAGTTATATACGCCATTTTGCGTTCGAGCATCGAGCTTCTTTCGTTCTTTGTGTTATGTTTGTACGGGGTTGCTGCGTAATCGGTTTAAATACGCTGAAAATAGACGTTTTAAATTACTGTTAAAGCAGTTTTGTTAGACTGTTAACTTATTATACATTTATTTTTAAATTTAAATTCATTGGTATAATAATAAATTCGAGTTTTTATTTATTTTGATTTGTAAAATATCTAATTATGCTTTTTATCTAACGTTCTAAATTTTTTTTTGTACATCCGTATCCGTATGTTAAACTGAAGAATAAGAATAATAAGTATATTAATATTGAATTATTATATGAGATATAATTACGACATTTACGTTATGGTCCGGGAGCCAGCAGCAGATTTTATGACCAAGTTCCTCTCAAGCGGTAATTAGTAAAATGCATCAAAGTATAGTATTATGAAGCCTCGTGAACGTCAGCTGGAGCTCGGTTGGGGGGAAGAGCGGTTGTAGCCTCCCGTATCAGCTGACGGTTTTTCCACCAAGATACAGCCAGCTGACATATATATTTATCCACAGTTACATATAAGCTATCATCAGGTAAATTTTTGTTTGAGAGGAAATAACGGAAAATAAATTTTTCTTTAAATTTAACTTTCATGTTCGAGACACCAGCTGACGTATAATACACCATGTTGTAACCAGCTGACTATTTTTTTTCGTTGAGATATTGGGTTAGCTACAATTTGACAAATTTTTAGCTGAGAGGAAATGAATGAATGAATGTATTTTTTTTCTTATGTGCGTGGGAGGCTACAACCGCTCACCCCCCCAACCGAGCGCCAGCTGACGTTCACGAGGCTTTATAATACTATACTCTCATGCGTCTGACGAATTATATCTTGAGAGGAAATAGTTAACCAAATTTGCACCTGGCTCCCTAACCATTATCAGTTGTCCTGAAAGCCTTAAATGATTTATAGAGCCATGTAATTATTTACATGGCATAGATTATGTCAAGCATTGTATGCGTGAGATTGATATTTGCATTAAGTTTTGGTCCTTAGCGGTCAATGAAAACGTTTTAATAAAGATGATGCACAATTAATTAATTCAGTGCCATCATAACCATGGTCTATTACGCAAAATTTAAAGGCGCTAAAAATTACAGTTAGATTTGTCTGATGTTGTTCTATGCTTGTTCTATGAAAGACATGTTCTATAGTAGAGCCATTTTAATAGAAATAGAAATAGAAAGCGTTTTATTTGCCACCATGTAACTCTTAGTAATTAATACACAAAACAGAAAAAAAAAGATAGTAATGGAGGCAAAAAGGACTCCCCGTCAGCAAAGCAGCAACCATTGAACCATTATTAAAAATGTATTGCTGCACTGATTTTCAGAGGAGACCAACATTTGACCAACAATAGGCAACATAATTGACAGTTCAACAAAATTCAACAACGTAATCTAGTTACTTCGTAGATTTCACAATAATTTAAATGTAAACCAGTGTTTGAAAATATTTTTTTTTGGATATAAACTTTGTCTTATATTAACCTTCCATTCATCCATCATTACGCCAGCTTCAGTAAGACACTTTAATAGTTCTAAGTATAGAATTTTCCAAGTAAATCAATACAACAAATGTATATTCGCAATCGTGTGGCTTAACCTCGCTATTAACTTACATTGAATTATCGAAACAAATTTCGTTACTTATCTCTTTTACCAAAAAATCACAATAAAACTCATAATTCTAATAAACTATGCATGAAGAAATTTAACCACTCTATATACATCTTATAATATAAAAATGAATCGCAAAATGTGTTGGTAAGCGCATAACTCGAGAACGGCTGAACCGATTTCGATAATTCTTTTTTTATTATATTCCTTGAAGTACGAGGATGGTTTTTATGTAGAGAAAACGTAAATATGTAACCACGGGCGAAGCCGGGGCGGACCGCTAGTACATTATACATATCGTCTTCGGAGGCTCGGGGAATATGACAGTTGCCGAACAGTGTGAGTGACGAATTTTTCTATGCGCATTATCAGTTTGGGAGTTATGTATTCTGTTGTATTTTGTTATGATATGAGCGCCGTTGTTTGTACATAACGTTCGGATCCACTTATTGATCGGCAGATACTGGACTGTTATCGTGTTTAATTTAAATCTATCTATCGCTAAATGATAATATGTATATGGGATGATGTTGAGTGTATTTTTTATCCTTTGATGATTATTGATGAATTGAAGATCAAAGGGAAATCATAATTAATATTTTATTAATAGCAATAGATTAGATGATCAAATTATTTATAAAAAACGACCAAAATACCACGATAGGTACCTACAGATATTTCTTTGCTTTTACAAATGCAGAATCTTATATTATCGCGTATAGTTTTACATTATTAGATATTTATTAAAAAAAAGACGTGTGGCACTCGGGGACTGCCGCAGTAAAGCTATTACCCTTTAGTTCCTGTGATCTGTGGCTATTACATAGCATGCCTTCAAGCCACACCTCCGTGTCCGTCGGAGTGGGGATCGTGAGGTTTTTTCGTTACGGAATTTCTCGATCCGGTCCCCGCACTCAAGGCCCGCTATAGAAGCTATGCAATAGCTTAAAAAGTCAACATTTTTGTACTCTAAACAAAATTAATGAACTAACAAATACACATATATAATTAATAATTAAAAAAAGCTATATTCTGACCTTAACAAACAAGCCCTTCAAGTTAGTGGGTATAAGCCCGGGCTTAACATTTTATTGATAACTAGCTTTCCGCCTGCGGCTTCGCCCGCGTTTTCAAAGAAAAACCCGCATAGTTCCCGTTCCCGTGGGATTTCCGGCATAAAACCTAGCCTATGTTACTCGTGGATAATGTAGCTTTCGAATGGTGAAAGAATTTTTAAAATCGGTCCAGTAGTTTATGAGCCTATTCATTACAATCAAACAAACAAACAAAGTTTTCCTCTTTATAATATTAGTGTAGATGAGTAAACAGTAAACACTGCTCGTAAACATGTTTTGTATTACTTATCTATAGGTATAATATAGACTTTATCAAGATTCTATTTCGCAGGGCACACCTAAAGATAACTAACTACATAGGTATATACAGGGTGTAATCGTTAAGTGTGCACAGGCGATTTTTCCGTGAGTATTACAGATAACAAAAAACTTTAAACTGATATCGAAAGTACTTAACCTAATGAGTAAAATGGCGGTAATAAATTTTTAAAAATAAATCGAGAAATATCAAAAAAATTATCTTTAAACCCTCCCATACATTAAGTATGAAATATGAATATCCCATATACATATTTTAATATGAAACATTTTAGCTTTCTTTTTCTTTTTTTGGTTTTCTGCTTTAATTACTTCGCAAATTTGAAGTGACATTTTCCACGTTTTTCCGGACATTTTCATGCATTTTCCGGATATTTTCCGGGAATTTTCCGGACATTTCCCGGACATTTCTAAGGCATTTTCCGGGGATTTTTCAGGCATTTCCACGCATTTTCCGTACATTTTCACGCATTTTCCGGGTATTTTCCAGATATTTACCAAACATTTTCCGGACATTTCCTTGACATAGCCTGTAAATGCCTGGGAAATGTCTGGAAAATCTCCGGAAAATGAGTGGAAATTTCCGGAAAACCGTGGAAAATGCCTGGAAAATCCCTGGAAAATAAGTGAAAATGTCCGGAAAATGCGTGAAAATCTACGGAAAATGCGTGAAAATGTACGGGAGAAGCGTGGAAAATGCTCGGAAAATCCCCGGAAAATGCCTGGGAAATTCCCGGAAAATAACCGGAAAATACCTGGAAAATGTCTGGAAAATATCCGGAAAATGCGTGGAAAATTCCGGAAAAACCGTGGAAAATTCCGGAAAAACCGTAGAAAATGCCTGGAAAATATCCGGAAAATTCCGGAAAACCGTGGAAAATATCCGGAAAATGCGTGAAAATATCCGGAAAATGCGTGAAAATGTCCGGAAAATGCGTGAAAATGTACAGGAGAAGCGTGGAAAATGCTCGGAAAATCCCCGGAAAATGCCTGGGAAATTCCCGGAAAATAACCGGAAAATACCTGGAAAATGTCTGGAAAATATCAGGAAAATGCGTGGAAAATTGCGGAAAAACCGTGGAAAATTCCGGAAAAACCGTGGAAAATTCCGGAAAAACAGTGGAAAATTCCGGAAAAACCGTGGAAAATTCCGGAAAACCGTGGAAAGTGCCTGGAAAATCCCTGGAAAATATCCGGAAAATGCGTGGAAAATTCCGGAAAACCCGTGGAAAATTCCGGAAAAACCGTGGAAAATTCCGAAAAAACCGTGGAAAATTCCGGAAAAACCGTGGAAAATGCCTGGAAAATATCCGGAAAACGCGTGAAAATGTCCGGGAAATATCCGGAAAATGCGTGAAAATGTCCGGAAAATATTCGGATAATATCCGGAAAATGCCTGGAAATCCCCGGAAAACGCCTGAGAAATGTCTGGGAAATGCGTGGAAAATCAGAAAACCAAAAAAGAAAAAGAAAGCTAAAATCTTTCATATTAAATGTATATGGGATATTCATATTTCATACTTAATGTATGGGAGGGTTTAAAGATAATTTTTTTGATATTTCTCGATTTCTTTTTAAAAATTTATTACGGCCATTTTACTCATTAGGTTAAGTACTTTCGATATCAGTTTAAAGTTTTTTGTTATCTGTAATACTTACGGAAAAATCGCCTGTGCACACTTAACGATTACACCCTGTATATATATTATTGATTCATGCCTTATGAGTAAAGTTACATTATTGTTCCGGGATCTATAGTCTCAATATACGTAACATTTTCATTTTATTTATCTTCTTATATATAAAATTCTCTTGTCACAATGTTAGTCTGCATACTCCTCCGAAACGGGTGGACCGATTCTCATGAAATTTTCTGTGCATATAAGTCTGAGAATCGGCCAACATCTATTTTTCATATGTACCACGGGCGAAGCCGGGGCGCCGCGCGGCGGCCCGCTAGTTTTTTTATAATATAAAATATAACGTATACAACCTACAGTTTGTAACGCGAAAATATATAATCTCACAAATCCGGCATGACAACAGTACCATTGATTCATTACACAAATAACAAGGCGTCCTCGAAACACTGAACTCATGCTTTGTCCGCATGTGCCTATTTTTTGCTATTTGCTACTCGTTATTATACTTGAATTATATTGAAACGTATATTATGTGCGTGAAAGGAAGTTTTACGTAATGCTCTTATGTGGAAAACATGCATGTGATGCTATGAAATGATTTAAAAGAGCAACTATATATATATATGTATATCCAACTTAAATATTTATATATATATATATATATATACAGTAGCACCTCGTTAAGTCGAACCTCGATAAGTCAAAAACCTCCAAATCTCGAAAAAATGTCTTGTTCCCTTCCCTTCAAACCCGAAAACCTCCGTAACTTGAAATCTTGGCCCTCTGTTAGTCGAAATAATCACCGAGTCCCTCCAAGCCATTTTGGTACATATTTTCACTCTATAACTCGAAAAATTAAATTTGACCTCTGTATCTCGAACATTGCAACATTTTATTTTACAATCTTTATAACTTGATCATTTGGACTTTTAATTGTTTCTTAGAAAACATTTTAGGAGTATACGATAATAAATTTATGAATCAACTAAACACGTGTTTGCATTAAGTAGGTATCTGATGACGAAATTATTAGATTCAGTAGCTCAGAAAACCGATACTAATGATTAAGATGACATAGAAGACGTGAATAGTACATGCGCTCCATGCGTTTCCATCAAAGAGGCAAGAACCGCATTGAATACCTTACGAAATTTTATAGAGCAAACCAGTATCTCTGAAGAAGAAGAATTTTCTGTTCTTTATAGATTAGATAATGCTAGAGAACAACCAAATTATCGAAAGCAAAAGAAATACTGACTTTTTTTAATGCCATATTTTAAAGTGAAACTTTTATTACATCTTTATACTATGAGGTAGGTATAAAGCAGTGTTCGGAACCGTACGATAATTATCGTACAAATACGGTAATTTTGTGCCTAAGTTTCACTTTTACCGTGGTTTCATAAAACCACACAACATTTTTTATTTTAAAATGATTTGAAATAATGTTGATTTATAATAAATAAAAACATGTTTGTCACCTCTGCAAGTTGAATTTTAATGTACCTACTTTACCTCTCTAACTCAAAATTTATAAGAATAAACCTCAAACTCTTTATGTCGAATCAAAATTCGCCTAAGTCGAAATCCTCCATAAGTTGAAAACTCTATAACTCGAATTTTTTGGCGTCTCCCTTGATATTCGACTTATAGAGGTGCTACTGTATATATATATATATATATATATACCCTATCACGCGTGGTAGGGTTAAGAAAAAGATGGCGCGTAACGGAAAAATTTTACACTAAATTTTTTTCCAACCCCGATAAAGAAGTTTCAATTAAAAAAATAAATCTAATTAGCGTTATTAATAGGATTGTCTTGCACATTACGCATCCGTCGCGGTAGTTGATAGTACAAATTTACAACCAGTTGAAAATTAAACAGCCACGGTCACCGCGTCCTTACGTGGGTCTAGCAAAAATGCATCACACCGCACACGTAAGAAACTGTATCTGGAATGCGTTATTTTTATAGATTACCAATAACCATGAAAATAGTATCCGCGTCTACCTTTTGATATATTTCAGAAGAATGGATAGTGGATTCTATGTTATCAACAAGCGAATATAGGTAACAAGTTTATTTTGTTGTATTGCTGTTCTACATAATATATTGTGGTAAAGTTTTAATGGATTATTGTCATAATTCATTAATAATGAGGAAAATAATTAACAAGTCAATGAGTACGAGTGTTTATTAACATATTTTTGCCCTAACTATGTCGAGTTTTCATTTTGATCATACTTTCTTTTTTTTTAAGATTTAAATATTCTTCTGCGTATTTTAATGTCGGTTATCCATTAGTTTATACTAGATTTGCCACGTGTTGGCTCAATTTCAGAAATATTTAAAACAGTTTCCATTCATCCATCAAACTCTCTTTAGTTTTCGCAGTATCAAAAAGATAGCAGTCAGTACAATTTTGAGTTCCTTAGGTATCTAACTTCACTCTATTATAAGCTATAATTGTAAAAGACTGGTATAGAGAATCCCATAGTATCTCCCCATAGAAGTCGAGTAAAAACGGAAAATTTGCGTAAACAATGTGGCTAGGAACTCAGCTGGTGGAGGGCGCGCGCCTATCGATTGCCACAAGGGCAAGGCCACCCGCTCCCTTGTCACTGCCGACGGTCTGAAACTCTTGTATTTCACGCATTTCGTTTGCATTTTGTGCAACTTTCTGAAGGTGTTTTGGTGGACGTGATGATTAGTTTCGGTATAGGTACAATGAAAATGGATGCATAGGTACTTTTTTTTGACCTACGAAAAATAACCTACGAATTTATATAATATTTTGAAAAATTCATCTATTTACCCAAAGTATTCCGATACATAATTCACGCCACCATTACAGGTCTCAACCCTCGTCATTCCTGCTGCGGGAACATTCTTCTAATGAATGGAAATTATTTATAGATATAGCGATACATTGAGAATATGCATGTGGAAATTTTTAACAATGCCCTAGTTGGTTTGACGCACATAGTCAGCATCTGTGAATAATTACATCTCAAACAGAAACGCCATTGAAACATTTTGCAAATTATTAACTTTTTATTTTGTATTTCTCATTAGACCGTATGTAAGATGTTTAATCAGAATTTATTCTCGTTTTTGGCAAACAATATGTAAAATTTAATTTAGATTAAACTTGGTTATTTCACCTCTGTTTTTATGCATCAATTTCTATTTTAATAATTTTTACAAGACATTGAATATTACATAAAATTATATTTATACACAAGAAAAACATATTAAAAAGCCTCCCAATTCCATCACGTGTCGAATTTAAATATGAAGAGTCCTTGCAATCTCCAGTGATCGGGACCCACATCAATCAGCCCGAGCCGTCCACCCGTATAAGTCGATCGAGTTATATTTGCGCCCTTGATTCATAATAAAACGCTACTTCTGTTACCGTGGAAATCGTGCTCGATAGACTTCCCTGGGCTAGTCGAGATCGCGCATGCTCGCACCACATCGATCTCTGCCCCCATGCCCCCCCAGCGTGGGACGCCACATCATCCGAATAATTTCGTAACAGCTCAATGGAGGTAACCGGTAATGAAACAGATGTGATGGATTTCGCTCCGGCTGAAGTGAGTGCCTGCTATTCATAGCGATTATGTGATTACCGTTTTCATGTTCTATTTCATGGAAATTCGGCTTTGTCTTTGTTGTTATCCAAAAACTATCAATGATGTTTGACAACAATACATCGACTAGATAGCCAATTTGATAAGATATCTTAATGTCTAATAATAATCTCTTATTCTTATTTCATTAATTTATCGCCTTATTCATAACTGTACTTAATTGTTAAAAATACTGCAATAAAATTATTTTACCCTCCCGCTGTACACATATGCTCACCATATGAGCAATGGATAAGATATTTTAAAAAATCTAAAGATAAACGACACATCGTTTACTGGAAAGCGTAAATTGATTAGCCGGGCCAGTGTGGATATGGAATTAAATCGAAGAAGGGTTGGTCGAGGTGCAGATCCGTGGCACAGAGGTGATCTCAGCGAGGCGGAAGGATGGCGGAGGGAGGGGCGGTGCAGTTGCCGGTGCATCACCACGCCGCGGGCGGGGCCCCGCACCCTCGTACCCCTCGACCCGCGCCGGCCCATTGCCAAGTTCAATGCCAAGGTCATGCGCGAGCGAGTGCGACTGCGCGCCGCAATGCAGGAGCGGCCAACAGCGCGGCTCGCCGTCAGTACCACGACGACGCCGATGCATACCGCATCAAGGCTTTTAACATTCATCAACAATTAACAATATCAATTATTTGTACCGTTATCGAAAAATCATTTCTTTGTTAAATTCGATGTATTTTGCGGCGCGCATGATCGCCGGTGTCGAACGACGTGTCAGAATTCCGCCGGTGAACAACATGTGCAGTTTCTGGCGCGCGTCGAAGCCGGCTCCCAGTTATGCAATAGCTTGAAAAAGCCGGTAAGCTATAGGTTAAGTTGTTAAATCACTTTATAATTTTAGTCTAATAAACCTATCGAGTGCTTTGGGAATTACAGAGCTACATAGGAATTCAGAAAACTTCAGATAGGAATTCAGAAAACTTAAATCTAATCATAAATGTGTTAATGCTCAGCTCAATTCATGCCGGTTAAAGAGTTAAACAAAAAATGCAAGTGGCTGATGTAAAATTAAAAGTTGTTACGTGTCTAGCAGCCGTAGCCATGTTTGTTCTACACATTAGACATACTCGTACCTACCTTAGATTAGTCAATTTTATCTGTGTCGTATGTACATTGTACATCGAATGATTCATTGAAATATCTTCCTTATCGCAATTTCAAACTTAATTTATATGAGAATTATAATAATCGTAAACTATTTCTTGAAACAAAATACTTAAATATTTAGTGTCCATTATCCGTCTTTGTTTTTCAAATTCCTGAATCCAATTTGATGGAGTCGGGACTATAGTAACTATGTAAAATATTCGTCAAAGAAAATGGCTGCCAAAATTCCTGTAGCCCATCAAGGCATCAAGGGCATCAAGAATCCACAAAGGGACCGATACACTGACTCGTATCCTGTTGGCGAGTTCGCAAAAAATGTCGATCTCACAAGTTCAAGGCAATCGGGTGATCCCAGCCAACGCTAGTTTGGTAGGCTACGTTCAATAATCACTACTTGTAAATTGACTGTGTTTGGTACATAGGTATGTTTTATTATCATCTCATAAGCATTTACGTGTGAGCTGAGATTTGAAGTGGTTTTTGATGTTCCTAAATAATAGAATCTTTAGTTTGTACTTTATGAAAATGGATAGAAGAACAATAATTAATGGTTTGAAATTATGGCAAGTGTAAGTTTTAACTTTAATTTCATTATTGATCTTGAAGAGTAGTAGGTACCTATGATTTGAAATCTTAAAAAATCATGTTGATATTTTTAGAGGATAGTTAACAACAATAAAACATAGTTTGGGGCTTCCCACATTACATCGCTTACCTTGAAACGTGCTAGGCTCGTGAAGCCTCAGTAATTGTCACAAATCATTACTTAAACCTGCGTATAAAGCCTCCTAGCGGATGGAGGAAAATAAATCTAAGATCTCACTGTTTTCTTAGATTTATATGATTTTATTTTTCTTAAAGGCAATTATTCTGAATCGTTCTGATATTCAAGAAGTCTTTTTTATAACCTTCCCACAAAATTGCTTGTCATAAAAAAGAACATCAGCATGTTCCGAACTTCTCAGCTCCCTAACAAAATCATGAAATAATTCAGGAATAGTTTTGGCGTCCGTAGAGGTAACAAAGGCGGTTGTTGTGTACAGAGCGTTTTATCGTTCATTAATCAACCTAAAACCGGATTATTCAAACTACGGGTATACAATATGCCAATTTTACATTAGTTGCTGTTTATGCGACCAAACTTGGAACAACCTTCGCGGAAAATAAATAATGTTTGCATGAGTTTGAGCGTCGAGTTGTTCGCTATCAACAATATCAGCTGACGACTAGCGCGTCACGTTGACGTATAGTTCAATTATGGCGGACAATATGGCCGCCAGTTTATGTTTATTTACCAGTATTAGTCACAAGCCACATTTGCAAGAAATATGAATGTTTAATATCTGGAAGGCATTTGTTTTTATTTTGAATTTATTAACACGGTTCTATATGATTATCTATCTACTACCTACTGACGTCTTCATCTGTAATGTACCTAGTACTATTGATTTTTTTATTGCAAGGGGCAAAACATGTTTACGCTACGTGGAGGATATTTTTATTCAATATTTTATCAAGACTAGTCATTGGAACAACAACTTCTTACCAATTTAATTTTTCATCCTTTATTTATGCGCACTTTTTAGATTTATTAATTGATCAAAAAGGTGCCATTTAGTTAATGCTTCAAACGTAGTTATGCATAATAAAACGTTTATCATCACTCTAGGTACCTATAAGTAAGCAATGATCTTTCTAGTGACTTAAATACATTACACTACCTACTAACATTTTACAAAATTGGATTGTTAGGAAGTTTCTCAATATCTATCTTCCCTCTAGCAGTTCCTTTAATACAAATCTAAAAATAAATCTGTGATTAACAGATTGAGGTACAATACAAATTTGAATTGTGGTTAGCTACCTAGTTGATCTACAAATAATGTTCAATATTTATCATAATATTCTTTTCTATTGACCTTTGTTGGAATTGTACTTTGTACTTGACCTATGGCAATTATAGTTGTCATCTATATTTTCAGTATGTACTCGATTTGTTAACTGTATCACGTTGTACATGAATCATGCCATTCATTAGCCTGTTCATTTTGATTAGAAATCATTCTGTAAATAGTCACAATACTTGAGCCCTAATTTTCCTCTTGTCTTCACAGTCTTCACGTTTGATCTTTCCTTGGACAGTTTGGTTTCTTACCTAATAGACTTTTCTTAAAATACGCATTACCAGTTACCACTTATTCAATTATCAGCCAGCAATAGTACTGTTTTTTTAACAATGTTGAAACCTTTATGTCTATAATTAAAGTACAAGACATTTTTCTCTTTAAAACCATAAGACATAAATTAAACATGACATGTAACACCATCATAATTACTTCTCTGTTACCAACAATAAAATAATACGTAATTGTAAATTCAAGGTCAGTTATATAAGTATCGTGGAATTTACACACGGATTGTGGTAAAAACAATTTAACGTCACTCACCACTTCCAAACTCGAATATTTCGGTCATGTCATAATGTAGGTACCTAGAAATCTAGAAATAGATCATGTCCCATCAGTGGGAACGTATATTATATGGGCTGATGATGTCCATGCCCAGAAATAAGAACAAGGCAAAGTGATAAGTAGAAGGAAACCGCCGCAGATGGATATAGGTAGGTCAAAATCCAACGTCCATGATTTGGAAAGAGAACTAAATCATTGTTTAGAACACAGAACATATAATATATGTTCTGTGGTTTAGAACAACGATATCCTAGATTGGAAAAACTTTAATAATCGCCAGCTTACCATCTGAGTAGTTATCTTCTTAACTAAAAATTACTGTAAAAACCTATTTTAATTTATATTAATGCTTCAAGATTTAACTTCGTATAAAGACTACAAAATACAACCATTCTTTGCTAGCCCCACTTTTATTCATATGTCGTGGTCATATCGTAGATTTGCTCATTTCATGATATGATCGATCATTTCGTGAAATGGTCGCATTTCATGAAATGCTCGAATGTCTATTGGCCACATCATGATGTGGTTTGGGCAAATCAATGATAAGAAATCGTTTCTCGATATGGCCCACTAAACGCGCGGTTTTTTCATGAAATGATCAAAATTATTTGATCATATCGTAAAATAGTTACATTAATTATTGGTAGAGGCGCTGCAAGCGCTGTGTTTATGTGATAAGATGGCGGCCGCCGCGCTGGCGAAAATTTAATTATTCGCAGTTTAAAACTTCATAGTTCATTTTATTACAATATGAAGAAAGTCATAGCAAATAATTTACGACGAAGAGGTTCGAGTACTATGGAAAATGCGGATATCTTATATTGAGGAAAAAATGCGTCTAAAATCGTTTACATAAATATATTTATATATCCTATGTTATTATAATTGTTCCTTTTTTAAAAAGCGATTCGCTTCTGGCACTCGCCGGCCGCTACCGCGGCACGCTCGCTTTGCTCGCTCGGCTCGTGCGTTCTTTATTAAAGTCTAACCTAACCTAACCTAAATGTTTTCTATTGCAAAAACCATTCGCTTCTGGCATTCGCCGGCCACTGCCGTGGCACTAACTTATATGACAATAAACAAGTTCTAAAAATATTCAGAATTTTTTAATGTTTTATGGACTTTATATATTTTATACGATCTGGCCAAATGTGGATGACCATATCGTGAAACGTTGACGATTTAACGATCTGACCAAACCATGTTGGCCATTTCATGAAATGCGACCATTTCGTGAAATGGCCACTCATATCATGAAATGATCAAATCTACGATATGACCACGACACATACATGAACAACACGATTAAATTACCACCGGTTTCGATACATCATAATCAGGTAGGTTAACAAATAAATAGGTATGAGAATTGTTCCCAACGATGAATCACAGTGGGTGAGACGGTAAATAAACGCGAAGAATGGCTAAATGTAATGATAACCCTATATGTAGCCCTGAATCATGAACATACTTAATACTGCTTAATACAATAAGTTCTTACTTACGAAGTTCTGAGTTTGAATTGAGTAATGGTTAAAACTTAAAACCAATCGATTGAAAAAATTGGAGAATACCATTGCGGTAAATATTGAGGTAACTATTAGTTATTAGTTATGTCAAAAGAAAACAGTGTTATGTCATAGACCTTGGCAAGCGAAACTGCAGTAGTAATATTTTAGTACAGAAGTACAGATTTGGCAACAAAATTTTCTCCTTGTAGCCAGGTCAGCAAAGTACGTAATACATTATGATGCATAGATCATATTCATAGTTTAGAATTTAAATCATTGCCAAATTTGAAATACGATGTTGCTTTTTCCTGCCTAATTAAATAAGAAAAACAATTTCGTAAAATATCATAATTTCAATTAATACTTGCTAAAGGAGATTATATTTGAAACATGTATCATATTGAAATGTAAGATTTGATCCAGACGACAAATGCCGACCACATGGAGCATGTGTTAGTTTTCAGTTCGTAAAATTTTACAATCGTGAAGTAGAATTAATCTCGCACGTGTACCGAAATTAATTCAACCTCATAAATACATATTACCCCAGTGCGGTCGGAACTTACAAAACATTGGTTTGTTCTGTTTCTGACAGAGCTTTACTACTCGTTGCATTATTCATTTGTCGGTTGCAGTTAATTCCGTTTTACATCTTTCTTTTTATATTGACGGCACTCTTTACATTGTAGTGGAAATATTAAGGATTTTCATTTAAAATAAGCAATGTACTCCCTACTCTAATATCTAAATTTCTTTCGAGGCATCTGATTATATTATAGGCTTTTCAGTTCGCACTATTAATTTTAACACTAGTACGTTTTTTCTTCTACATAATATGCGGATTTATATAGGTTCTTCGTAACTGTAAACTTATTTTTTTCTTACATATTTCTGAATCTGATAAAAATTACCTACTACTTGCACGTGATGTAGCTTCGCTTGACGTTTAACTTAATTATGCAGCTCCTGGTTTGTATTTATTTTACACTACAAATACGTATTTATTTTTCGTGTAGAATTTAAAAAAAAAGACGTACGGGTTGCACTCCCGGAGTGCCGGCAGAAGTGAAAACTTGATCATTAACGTTCAGCATGTTTGATATTTTGGAATGCTATCCGTCTTACGCATGGAATATAAGGGCTAAAAAAAATCCGTCTTACGCTTTTTCGATCAGGCCACGTGTCCTGACGCGAGTTTAAGATTTTATACCCAACGCCGCTAAAGAAGTTTTCACTTCAAAAATGTATGTGACTCAGTTCTTTATATAACCGGCGCTTATTTACTTTCACAAAACAAAGATGTACAACAAAAACACAGACAGACGCGCTAATGGACAAATTGCGAGGTTCGCAAAAAGAGCAAAGCTGTGTCAGCGGTTCGCGAAACTAAGAATATCCAGCTTTATTAATCAGCCGTCACATTAAAGTGGGCTTGTACTAAAGTAGTCCAAGAGCCAATTTATAACTCCCTTTTCATTTGATTTTGGAATCTTTCGGTTTTAGCTCTTGCCTGTTATGAGCAAATATTTTCTTCTAATTAAACGTCCATGCTATCAATTAATTTAAATACATTGTTAAATTTTTAACAACTTTTGATAGTTTTGTGTTATTTCAATTAAATTGCATGATACATCTAATTTGAATACAGTCGTGTGAAACACGTCATTGAGTAATTTTTATGAATAGAATATTTGTAAAAATTCTCATAGTCGTCAACATTATATAAAGCTAACTCAAATTTCGCTTATTTTAGCAAATAACATGAATGCATGAATGGTATGCAGGCCAGACCACCTGTAAAATGAGCTCTGAAGCTAGTCTGCGTGTGTGTGAGTGAAGTTCACACTTGTGTATTACCATGTTTGTGTGCTAGCGAGTGCGACTTGCGAGTGCTCGAGATGCACATGCGCTCGCGGGAGGGGCACGGCCACGGCCGACGAGACCTTGAACGCGCCTAGCAACAGCGCTTATTTATTTCTGTTTTACTCGTCTCCCCGCGTTTACTTGCAATTTAAAAACAGAACGTTTTATGGAGTCGTTACAGCAGAGAATGCGAATGTCAGATGTTCCCTTAGTTAAGACGCTGATGTTTATCGCGTCAGCGCACGATTTTATTATACAAATTTGTATTGTGACAATTCACATGTAAAGATCTAGTGATATTTTATCGCGAACTCGCAGCGCGTCCTTCTACCTTGCTGACTATTGTGTATTAATGAATTTTTATTAAATAAAAAACGAGTGTGCTTAACCACAATACCAATGTACGTATCGGATGTCCAGCGGCTCAGGGTCGTTCAGTGTAATTAACGACAAGCAACCCGCATGGTAATTGAAGCCTAGGGAGTAGGGCTGTAAGTTTACGCTATTTTATGGATTACATTTTTTCCGTTTATTGTAAATAAGCACTAAACGCTCATGCGTTTTATTGTTCTTTAATTGACCTTGAACAAAGTAAAATTATAAATAATAAATTACTGGAGAGTGTATTTTTAAAGTTAGACACCAAAATAAGACACAAAATATTTGGTATGCAACAAAATAAGAGATATTTTATGTATTTAGATTACAATCGAATAAAGCAGGATCTTCATTTTATATTTTATGTGTCATTTTTCATTTCCTCTCATCTACTAAATGTTATCTTAATCAGAGTCAAGATACAATAGTTAATTGGCGTAACAAAAGCAATGTTTAGCATAATACAAAATAAAACCGACACACGAACACTAAAGGTCACGGCCGGAGCTAGGCTACACGAGTCGGGAAATCAATTTAGCGCTATCAGATCCTAGATCCAGGCTCGCCCGGGATCGCCCTTTGACATTTGTGTGGGCGCCCAGACCTGCGCAGTTACAGGCTACAGCCACCCCTACACCCTGCCGTGGGTAGCAGGGTAGATGACGTATGTACGCCTGGCTATTCTATTTTTAGGCTATTTTATTAAAAGCAATGTAATTATATCGTTTCCATCATAAATACCGAAGTGACGAGTTGTGAATTCAATGGAAACTAAATTGATGTTTTGGGATATTTTTAGCGAGTTTTTTTTTATGATATGAATATAAACTTGACTGGTATGCCGTAAATATTCGATTTTCATGCTATTTTTGTCCAATTTTAGCTTGCCTTATTGCTGTAAAATTAATTAGGGGCTATAACATTTTAAACTGTGACTAAAATAACTATAAGCTTTTTGTCGAGCTTTTTAAAGATGCTGTACTACTCGTATGAAATTGCATGGGCAAATGAAATTTTACTTTATCTAACTGAATAATAAAGACAAATAATTAAACTCTTAATTTTGACGGATAAATTTGATAGCGGAACGAAATAATTGGAGTCGGCAGATGTTCGCGTGAACAAGATTTGTGATGGTACAATTCAGTCACGATTTTTTCAACTGTTTGTAAACATGACAGGTATTTCTCTTTTTTCGCATTTAAATTAATTTAAGAGTCAAGCAGTAAACTATATACCTATACTAGCGGTCCGCCCCGGCTTCGCCCGTGGTACATATGAAAAATAGATGTTGGCCGATTCTCAGACTTACCCGATATGCACAGAAAATTTCATGAGAATCGGTCCACCCGTTTCGGAGGAGTATGCAGACTAACATTGTGACACGAGAATTTTATATATAAGATATTAAATGCATTTACCTTATTCATACCGCTTTGAGTTAATGGTGTTTGAAGAATAATAAATAATTAGAATTGAACATATTATAATGAAGATGCATATGATTATAATAGTCATAATAAGTACGGTTTTGTTTAGAATGACATCATTTTATTGTGCTTTATTATATTCCCCTGTGATGAGATGCATCTTTAGCATATTAATAGCAGCAAATCATAATCGTTTAACTATATACCTACACTTGCATAATAATTTTATGTTTCTTGGCATAAATGCTACATTAAGATTTGTTGTGATACAAATTCTTTGTAAATAACTACATAAAATACTTGTATTATTTTTATTTCAAAGGTTTTAAAAAATCATAACCATATTATGTAGGCAAGTAATATGTATTTCTATTAAATAAAGGAAGAGACGTAGATTTTGGATATGTACACAAATATACCTGCTTCCTATCCCAACTTTCTCAATGAAGGTTTGCCAATAAGCAGATATTTTCATCACGATACAATGTCTATGCACAAGTACATTGTATTATCTCTATGGAAACTATCTGTTTGCAGAAATAATTGTAATTTTCAAGTGCTTCTGACGACTATGTAGTGTTTAGTTTGTAATCTGTTGACGTAGTCTCTCATACGATCACGATAAAACATATCGAAGCACATAGAACATATTTATTCAATGTTTCAGAGTAAATAATAAGCTTAATTAATGCTAATTTTTATTGTCATCGGTTCAGCTATTTACGAGTATAATTGATTTGTGTTCATTGAAATATTATCTTAAACAACGATTAGTTTGAGATTTTAATAGTCTTTCTTTTTTTTCAGATAAAACAACATATTGCGCCTTTGTTCCACATGAACTGTAAGTTAAACAAATATTTAACATTAGTTTATTCTATTTTATTTATATTAAGTAACAAGTCAATTTGTGAAGTGAAAATACTACGGTAATTATTCAAAATGAAAATGAGCATTACTAAAAAGTAAAAACCATCTAAAAACTACGAGTAGATACTTGATATAACTTAAAGTCGAATTTATTAAAAGACAAACAAAAAATTAAAATTGTACATATATATTACGTATAGGTATAGTAGTGATATTGGATCCTTTCAGAACCTGTTTAACTAGATACAGGGACTTATTTAGCATAATAAATCGATAGATCAATTAAATTATTAAGATGTTAGAATAGCAAATGACACATACTTGTGTATGATTAAGATTTAAGATGTTAGCTCCAGAAAGTTGACTTTCTCGAAATTAATGGCGTCATATTAAATTTAAAAAGACCACAGGACGGTACTGAATAAAAATTCCCCTTTAATTTACGCTAGATTATATTAATTTGATGAACTTTTTTCAGCATTTATACACATTCTATGACTAGCCAAGTTGCCATGGTCTGTAAAGTCACTATTCTAGAAATAAGTCTGAATATCGATCAATGAATGTAAATATCAATACGAAATAACACAGTTATTAATATATTATCCACAATGAGATGTTGTTTAAAATAGCAGCTCAATAAAATGTTTACAGGGATAGTTCATTCATTAAAAGTTCAAAGGGAACTTCGTGCGGAATTCTTCTAGTTAACCTTTTGTTCATTATTATTTATTTGTCTCGTGTAGTCGTGTAATTAAAAATTGTTACAATGTTCAACCAAAGGAGATGTCCAAAAAATGACCCAGAATCGACAGGAATGAAATGTGTACCAATGGATTCGTAATTAAATATAATATAATGTAGCAAAAGCAGTAATCCTGAAATCGTTATAGTATAGGAGCTAGGAGCAAAATAAATTAAGTAAGAAATTCGTTTAAAAAATCAAAAAATAAGTTTACTTACGTCATGTTGTAGCTTAATATGACGTTATAATAATGTTCACTTCTTTTATACATGATAATTATCATCAACACATTTTAAAAGCAACAGCAACATAATAACATCATGTTCAATCACAACATAACTGACTAAAGATTCCGTTATTAGTAGTTTTTATTTTGGTTCAAGATACTACAATTGCTATAGTACTGTGTGTATTATTGGTGCCTAATTCTGTGGCTAAGGATTGGAAATAAAAAAAAATAATAGGTATAGTATAGGAGTTAAAAGACAATAGAACTGAATAAAAAATCATTTGAAAATTATTATGATGTGGATGAGATTATCGTTGTTATTATAATTTTAATTTTTAATTGATTAATTGCTTTTGCTGGTATATTCATGTGTAACACAATTTGTTGTAGATTCGAATGTAGTTGTTATTATAGATAGGTAGATTATAATATCATTAAAACTTAATAAAATTAGACCTAATTATAAAAATAAATGAATAACAACGATATTCTAATACACAACATAACGAGTTTTTATTATTTTCAAACGATTTTTCACTTTGTTTTTTGGCTCTTAGCTCCTATACTATACAGATTTTTTTTTCAATCTTTAGCCATAGAATTACCAATAATACATAATATAGTACTATAACAATCGTAGTATCTATAAAATAAAAGAACAAAACTACAAAATCGAGTTTTTGTTATGTTGTGCTTTAACGTTTTTGTTTCGTTTCTTGTAAAATATGATATTTATTAAGAGTAACACAAGTGACAAAACATTATAACATCGTCATATTAAGCCACAACATAACGGAAACTTATGTATATTATGTTTTTTAAGGAATTTCTTAGTTATTTTATTTTGCTCCTAGCTCCTATACTATAACGATTTCGGAGTTGCCCCCTTGGTAATATTATATTATACTTCAATGCGAATCCATTGGTACACGTTTCATTCCTGTCGATTCTGGGTTTTTGGTTCATACATTTTTGGACATGTCCTTTACTTTTATTGTCATTCTTTGTATTGAGCAAATTCGTTAGTCTGGTAGTATTTGATAATAAGATTGTACCTTTTTTTTTAATTAAAAAACCTTCCTTCCTTCTATAATTACATTAGTTTTAATTTATACGACTAATATTATAAACTTTAGAATTGATAAACACACATGTTATACCTATGTGTATAAAAATTTAGGAATTTCCACTGCGGTTAAAAATATAATGGTGCATTTTTAAAAAGTAATACCATACATATTTATATACAAACTAGCTTTCCACCCGCAGCTTCGCCCGCGCAGTCAAAGAAAAACCCGCATAGTTCCCGTTCCCGTTGGATTTCCGGGATAAAACCTATCCTATTTCCCGGGATAAAAAGTAGCCTATGTCCTTTCTCGGATATCAAAATATCTCTATACCAAATTTCATGCAAATTGGTTCAGTAGTTAAGGCGTGATTGAGTAACAGCAGTAACAGACATTGAGTAACAGACAGACAGACAGACAGAGTTACTTTCGCATTTATAATATTAGTATGGATTTATTAAGTTGATATTGATAATAAATATTCATAAGATGACGTAAATATTGCTTTACGCATTTCTTTTATCGGTCAAACTTCCAAAAAGAGACCTCTTCTAAGTTGTAAGACTTGTAAGCATGATTTTTATGAGACTAAACTATTTATTTTTATTTTTATCATTGATCGTAGGTGTGTTGACACGTGTATTGTATATAAACGATGATGTCATTATATTATAGTGTACTGATAAGATAAAAATATTGGATTTTCTGTCGCAGACGAGTGTCGCGCAAGTTATAATAAACAGGTATAGGAACTAGGAAGAAAGCGTGTGAAATTGTTAATTTTTATTCTATTGTAGGTATTATTCATTTTTGAATAAATCGCAGTAATATAAATAAATCATCATTATGCATCAATAATTAACACAAGTTAAGTTGTTAACAACTTCACAAGCATTGTACCTATACTAGATGATTGTTGTTCAAGGATATTCCTTTTGTAATACCTATTTGTATTTCTTATGTGTGTGAGTAATGTTTTATTTATTCTGATCAAATTCTTGTTGTATGTCCATTTTAATTTCATCTTTAATGTTTACCGTAATAGAGTTCATATTGTTTATTTTTTAATGGGCCTGTTTTTGGCCTTAAACTTCGTTTTCCCATTCCCATTCCCACATTCCCACAAATAAAAAATTCCCATTCCCACAAATTAAAAATCATTACTATATTGAATACCTTCATATTATACAATATTAATAACACATTACCTACAATATAATTTTATAAACCCAAAGCCCACACTATGTACCTATTACTAGTTATAAAAAACGTGGAACCTCAAGACATGACGTAGATCAAGTGAGATAACATAATATGCATCCAATTTGCACGTGCCGACGTGTACGTGTACCTATGTGTGTGTGTGTGCAGCTGAGCGTGTGTGCGCGCCTCAAGGTCAAGATTGGCGCGTGGTGTGGGGAAGACCGACCCCTTGTTACGTCGTACCTCCCTTTGAAATGTATTTTTACATCTGCCGATTCGCTCAAACAATAACAATAATAATAATGTGATTATTTGACGTGCAACGGAATGTGCAAGTATGAAAAAAGTATGTCAGGCTTTGCCATTTAAATTAATTTAAGTAAGTACATAGGAACACGATATAAAAAATTAAGGAAGTAAAAACATTTTGTAAGGATTAATAACAATTACCAGTAAATTAAAATTACATTTTCATGACTGGTAGCAAGCAGTAACATAATGGTAGTAGTTTTAATTATACATACTTACCTATATTATTTTATTTAAATTGTACTTAATTGTATTATATATTACGTTGTAGAAGTTTGTAATTTCAGTTTTCCTTAGAGTTTTAGTAGGTATGTACCTAGTTACCTACATAAGTATTGTAGTATATGGGTCAATCAATTTTTAAAGGTCCCGATCATAATTTTCTCGTATTTTTTTTTTTACTTAATTTTCAGCATTTTACTATTTCATTTAGAAGATAATTCTTCGTAGATTAAGATTATATAAGCAGCAGTGCAGTTGATTTAATACATTTGTGGATTTACCTTCACGAACCGATCTATGCACGGGAAATAATGTCCTTTGGACAACTTACACAATAGTACTTTTTTAAATGTTAAATTCCCTTAAGAATTAAAACAAATTCTTCTAATATTAAATAATAAATAATATTTTGATATTTGTTCTATTTACACCCAAAATACGAAATATTTTTATTAAAATTGAAACGAATGATGTCTTTTGAACAACCAAATAATGTTTCATATATAAAAAAGTTTCAGTAAAGCGGAAATAGTGATATTTTTTACAAAAAATTATTAAGGCGAGGTTGTTACGTATCGCATTATTGATTTTACTTAATTAAAATGAACTGATTCTCGATATAACTGAATGAATGAAGTATAATGTGATTTTCATATGGGGACATCTTAGTTGTAGTAGTAGCGTCTTGATTTTTGAAATGTTAAAATTACAATTAAACTAGACATAAAATCGCGTAATAAAAATGTGTTCCCGAAACAGCCGAGTAATAAACAAAACATGAACTATTTAACTGTTAAAGTATAAGTTTTATATAATTATTGTCCTAGGTACAACCAAATTGTCCATGGTACAACCACTTTGGTTGGCCCAGTGACTGGTTGTCCGCGGGACATTTTTAACGTTTTGAGCCGCCAAGCAAATACTATTGTTATTTTATATATTAATCTCAGCTCACACTAAATTATAGACGAAAGCGCATCTCGTGTAGTATAATTGATAACAATGCATCAAGTACTTATGCTTTAATCACAGTTGTCTGACGGACTGACAATAAAGCCACCCCACACTCACCAACATCGCTCGGACGACTGTTGCCGTGATTTTATACAAATCAAAATGGCGTTTGAGCCCGACAGTTAATTGTTGTGTTTAGCTTGTTGTTTAGGAATCTACCGCGCCATTTGTGTTTTGTTTCCATAACTAAATTACGGTTGTCTGTGAGACCTGTGCCATGTAGATGATTTATGGGGACAAAAGTAAAATGCCTGAAAAACGTATTATATCCAATAAAAAAAAAATATTTGTATGTTTTTATATCAATAATCATGAACTGAATCAAGAAGTCTATTTGGTATTTATGGTCGTGATAGTATGTGTTCGTGATGCGAAGTTTGTTTATGCATAGTAGCTTGGGGACAAATGTGATAGTACTGGAAAATTGCATTTAGTCTCTGGACAACCATGAAACTACGCACAAATTAATAAAGCAAGTAAAATATTGTTCACAATAATGTTAGAAAATATTAAGAGGAATATAATTAAAACCAATTTAACTCTTTCTGATTTCATGTTTATTAATTATCGTTCAGGGACATGATGCGTGTACCGTCGGACCATTAAAAGTTGATCGACCCATATAAGAACATAATATTTATTTTTGCCTTATGAAGAAGAACACAAGGATGCATACATGTGTGTTTTTTGAGAATTGTTATGTACAATTATTAATAATAAGTGCGTGATGGTTGAAAGATAATTCTTATTAAGTTCCTAAATGACGCAAGTGTTAGGTAAACTTTGACGTCAAAACTGGTTTGTTTTATATTCTTGCTGACGCACCATACATCTCAACCAAGATATTATTGGTAAAGATTCGTTGTATCTTTATAAAAACTCTTAAATCGAGAGACTAGAGACCTCTTTATTCAGTATACGAAATCAGAGTGAGTAGAGTAGTAGTAGAGTTAAATTTAACTTGGTTCAGTTGTAACGCCACAGGTGGCTCTGTAAACTTACAATTCGTTTCTTGAGTTTACACAATAGATGTCGCTAGTGTGCCAGTTTCATCTCTAGTTTTCAAATTGTTACATGAAGCCTGAAGGGGCTTAAAATATAATCTATTTGTATATTACGAAAATGTTATAAAATTATTAGTGTATTAGTAATTATTATGAGTTCGGGTAATTATTTGGTTTGCATCTTTTTAGTGTAATAAATATATGTATACATGTCGTATATATGTCGAGTTGTATTTGTGAAATAAATTAAAAAAAAGAGAATTTACTTCTTGTCACCATATTTTTTAGTTCATAGAAACAAACATCAGACGTATGAAGATAAATACGTACCTAATATAGCATGTATGATGTAGCATAAAATTTGGTTGAGAAATGTGGTGAAACACAATTAAATAACTTTCTTAACAGAAATATACGTTAACATGCATTATTTGTATTATTTAATTTGAAAATAAAAGCAAGAATTATAACTTTGCTACATGAATAATGTGCAGAAATGTTCGGATTGTTTTAATTGTTGACATGATATTTAATTATACCATTATTGTTTTATTAACATCATTGTTACTACCTTAATGTAATTACGTGTCATGTTTGTTAGCGTAAGCGAATTTACAGACAAAAAAAAGTACGAAGAAGAAGCTATCAACTCGAAGAAATTACCACTTGTAATGAAGCCTGAAATCTCCATTCTAGAAGATTCTGGAAAATCATTGAAACCTAGTCCCAGGACTATCGAACGACCGGGTGCCACGCTGTGCTCTCTCGGGATTAGTGGCGAGTGAACACAGCTGGTGGTATCTCAGTTGTTCCGTAGTTCGCCCCGCTCCCTGTTCCTGGAAACTGAAGAACGCAAGAACCTTCAAGACGCTTCTAGAAGATTCCAGAATTATCCAGTCTCCTGTTCGTTGCAACAATTAGTAATCAGATGAATCAGCTTCATTACCAAGTTTTAAATTGGGTTTTTTGTATATTTAGATTTAAGTTTAAATAATTATTTTGATTGTAATGGTGTTGATATTAATATAGAAATTAGAAATAGAAAGATGACCACATAGAAAACTAGACTTTATGTTTGTTATTGTTACGGTAGTATTTACAATTTGAATAATTAAGTACCTACCTATTAATTATTATATCCATACTTAGATTTAATTTTTCCTATTATAGAGACCATAGATTAGCTATCGACTACCTATATACCTAAGTGTACGATTTCTCATATTCAGCCATGTACTAACATAAACAGATTCTTGAATAATCTTTCATAATTTATTTTATTAATTTATTTATTTAGATAAGCCTAAAATAGATGTGATTTTAAACCAGAGAAAGTGAAGCTTGGACTTTTTAATTTTTATGGTTATTATTGTGTGGTGGGGCTAGTTTATTAGTAGGTATAGGTACATAATATATTATTCAGTGTCTAATATGTGATAGTTAAGTTTAATAATTAATTTTTTTTTAATTATTGTACGTTCAACACATCTACAATCATTGAGGTTTAAAAAAAGGTTTCACTCGGCAACATAATGATAATTTCTAACCAACGTTCTTTAAAAAGTTTAATTAAATAACTATTACACGAAATCAGACAATCTAAAAAGCATAATTTATACAAGAATTACTCTGCAACTTTCCTTTATGAAAATAATCGCAAATGATTGCATTATTTTAACCATCTCGGCAAAGAATACAAAAACATAACACGTTCTCACGAAGACGTCACGTGAAATTGTCGTAAGTTCCTCGGAGAAAGTATTATTTACCGTTTACTGGATATTCTTTTATATACCCGAGTGTTAATCGAGTTAGAGAAAAGACGTTATATTGATAAGTAGTGGCGAATGCAGAATGTATGGGAGAACTTCTGTTGAGTTATTGTGTATCGTAGGTAATGCTAATTATAATTGACACAAGAACATAAATGAAATAAGGTTGTTTTAAAGTAGAAATACCAACTTGAAATTAAGGGGCCCTGCTCCGAAATGTATGTTTCTAAATCATGGTTTTTGGATAGAAATCATCATATTTAAAATCCTAAAAAAATATATAGCACAGATAAACGTTTGATCTAGTGACTTTTTTGGATAAAAACACAATATTAAACATTTGACTCGATCAAAAAAAAATCAGAAGTAACATCGATTTTAAAAGCATAATCAGTTTTATGAGAATTAGGGGAACGCTATGTTTATGAAAATTTGACATTTCATTTACTAATCAGGTTTTACAGGGAAATTTTTGGATAGATTTTTAATTTAGCCCTTATTTTTTTCTATATAAAATATAATACGTAAAATGCGACTCGCGCGCACCACGTCAGTGCAGCCAGAGTCCAGCCGGACGTTATCGAGGGAGGACCTGGGGGGTAACCGGCACCTTTAGAATAACAGTCTTATTATGGGTACGTTTTGTTGCGTTCACAAAATAATCTTACTTTTTTGGCACCGGGACCTTCTAAAACATATGGAAACCAATTGCAACAAGACTGTTTCGAACGGTTTCGAGACGTCAATCGAAAAATTGGAACCGGCACGCTCTCTTTGACATTTAGCATTCTTGTTATAATGTCAATAATGACAGTTTTAAGCAATTTTAGTGAAGTTGTAAATATGGAACTTTTATAACATTATTTTGAATATTATTAAAAGAATACACATCAAATTTAAGTGAAACGTATGTAGTTGGAAATCTATTTAATAAATGAAGCTTTTAAAGAAGATAATACATTTATTATATTAAAAATGCAAAATTAACATAACTACATCGGGTTGTTCCAAGAAAAGGCTTCAAACCTTTTGATTTAAGAAGAATCGTGTAAATAATTTATTATTGCGAAGTGCGCAATCATCACGAGTCTCTATGAGATATGGGGGCATCATATTATGAACAATCTTAAAATACAATTATAACCTACAGATTTATCTGTGTAAGATAAAAGTAATGTAAGTACCATACCCAATGCAAATCTTAAGAGTATATTTAAAAATACGTTTGTTTATGTACACATTCTCCACTTGTTATTTCTCTATATAATAAAATGCAACCCTAACTACTTACTTATTCTCTAAACATAAATTTTATCTAATACCTACTTAATGTAAATCTATAAAAGATTGTTTATTATTTCTTCTTGATTCAATTTATTTTATCATGTTATATTATTTATATAATAAAACACTTAAAAGTAAATCTACACTCAAATGCACTACCCATATTATACTTATGTTAGGGATCTCATTTAATTTTGAGAAATAATACCATTATTTATTTCCAGATTCTACAATCAATTCCGAGCACTAGGGATAAGATTACCCAGCGTAACCACATGGAAGCATTGATAGTATTCAAGAAGCTATAAAGTGCCAGCGCAACGAATATATTTTTTTCAATAGGAAGCAATATCATGCTTTAAATGTATTAGTGCAATTAAAAACATATTTTATAAATCCAAAATCTTTATTTAGTCCTTTTTATTTATTCATTGACAAAACATTTGCTCCTTTACTTCTCTTGATAACATTTATATATAAAAAAATGTAATAAAACATGGAATTATTTGAAAATAGATTCAATTCTATTTTGATTAAATATTAATAATTAGGTATATTACTCAAATCCAAATTTGTAAGTAAATAGCATATTAAAAAGACCCTTGATTAAAAAAATAAAGTCTTATTTATAATACCAGCCTTTAAAACTTAAAATGCAATAAACAAAAACTTTATATTTACATCACAATGAATAATTCCTACACTAACAGTTTAATGGTATTTATATTTTTATTTTAAATTTAAATCAATTATTGTATTTGCATAATATAGAGTAGATAAATAATTCAAAAACTTGCAGTACTTATGTATACTTTTAATTTCATTTTTATTAAACTTAAAAGTTAAAATGAAAACAATGTAGGTACTATATTAATGTACAATTAAATTTTTACATTTTCTTTGAATATTTTAAGTGTAGACATTGTGGCGCCTCCCCCAACTTGAAGTTCTCACTACCACATGATCATCTCCCAAGCCGGTACTTCCTTGTTCAATGTTTGGGCAAGCCGGCAATCAACACAACTGTGAAAGATAAATTGGATTTAAACTGATTCTTTGTTGCTTTAACATTTAATAAGTACATTTAATATGTTTACTTTTATTATTAAAGGGCTTGTCATGGTGTATGTAATTTAAGATGTTTTTTTAAACAATGTCGGTATAGTTTGTTAAATAATAAATACTTTATTTGTTAATCATTTTTCAAGTATTTTAACATTTTAGTTGTTTATCTTGCAATTCTTAATATCGTATTAAAAAAAAGTTAAATGTGTAGGTGTGTAATTCCCACAGGTAATTCCTTACAAAACTGTTAATATAAGTAGCTTCTAACCAAACATAGATAGGTTTGCTTATAAATTAATATAAATATTTACTTTTGACCAGCTGCTCTAGTTTTTGTGAACTCCCAAATCATTTGCACTTAAACTTTCAGCAGAGAATTCTATCAACTTCGTCTCATCATAACTTTTACCTCGTTGGGAGTTATTCATGTACCTATCTTTGTCTTTGTAATTTCGGGGTCAGGGAGCTTCGCGCACTCTGCACAATGTTCTGCTGTAAGTTAAATAAAAATTACTTCAATTAAGTAACAATAATCAAAACAGACGAAATTATGCAAAAACCAAAACTTTATTCGTAAAAATATATCTCTGTAGTCTGTTATCATAAATCGTCCTTACTCGTACTTTATCTTACCTTGCTATTTCAATATTGCTTTTTCGCACTTTCTCATTTATCCAGAGATGAGATTCACATATTTAAGTTTATGTTTATCTGAAATTTTAGATAATAATATGAATTATTAGGACAGTGACATGACATTTTGATTTTTGACGTTTAATGTTCGATACAAATCATTACGACTTGGCCTAAAAGCCTCGTAGCCAAGCCATTAATCTTAAAAAAATAGACAAAACTTCGGAATTCATTCGCTCTTTGGACATTGTAGGCAATCGTATAGTAATCATGTTGAAAAGGCTCCCGGTACCAAAATAAAGTAAGATTATTTTGTGAACTCAACAAAACAAGGTTGTTATCATAAAAATGGCGGTGATTGAAAATTAAACGTCAAAAATCCAAATGTCATAATCACTGTCCTCGTATTATTATCTAAAATTTGGATAAATCAAATTGAAAAATTGCGAAAGATAAGTAATATGCATTAAAGAATGCATGAAAGAGGCATGAAAGAGCAATTGAAATAGCAAGGTAAGATAATATACGAGTAATAAATATATCTAAAACATTGGACGATTTATGATAACACAGATATATTTTTACGAATAAAGTATTGGTTTTTGCATGATTTCGTCTGTTTTGATTATTGTTAATTGAAGTAATTTTTATTTAACTTGCAGCAGAACATTGTGCAGAGTGCGCGAAGCTCCTTGACCCTGAAGTTACAAAGACAAAGGTACATAAATAACTCCCAACGAGTTAAAAGTTATGCTGAGACGAAGTTGATAGAATTCTCTGAAAGTATAAGTGCAAATGATTTGGGAGTTCACAAAAACTAGAGCAGCTGGTCAAAAGTAAATATTTATATTAATTTATAAGCAAACCTACTTATCTATGTTTGGTTAGAAGCTACTTATATTAAAAGTTTTCTAAGGCATTGTACCTACACATTTAATTTTTTTTTAATACAATATTAAGAATTGCAAGATAAACAACTAAAACGTTGAAATACTTGAAAAATTATTAACAAATAAGGTATTTAACAAACCATACCGACATTGTTTAAAAAACTTCTTTTTAGACGTTTACATACACCATGACAAGCCCTTTAATAATAAAAGTAAACATATTAAATGTACTTATTAAATGTTAAAGCAACAAAGAATCAGTTTAAGTCCAATTTATCTTTCACAGTTGTGTTGATTGCCGGCTTGCCCGAACATTGAACAAGGAAGTACCGGCTTGGGAGATGATCATGTGGTAGTGAGAACTTCAAGTTGGGGGAGGCGCCACCATGTCTACACTTAAAATATTCATATTTGTATCATACATCTAAAAATGTAAAAATTTAATTGTACCTTAATTATAGTACCTACATTGTTTTCATTTAAGTTTAATAAAAATGAAATTAAAAGTATACATAAGTGGTGCAAGTTTTTAAATTATTTATCTACTCTTTATTGTGCAAATACAATAATTGATTTAAATTTAAAATAAAAATATAAATACCATTAATCTATTAGTGTAGGAATTATTCATTGTGATGTAAATATAAAGTTTTTGTTAATTGCATTTTAAGTTTTAAAGGCTGGTACTATAAATAAAACTTAATTTTTTTTAATCAAGGGTGTTTTTAATATGCTATTTACTTACAAATTTGGATTTGAGTTATATATATCTACCTAATTGTTTTTAATAAATATTTAAGCTAAATAGAATTGAATCTAATTTCGAATACTTCCATGTTTTATCACTTTTTTTTATATAAATGATATCAAGAGAAGTAAAGGAGCAAATGATTTGTCAATAAATAAATAAAAAGGACTAAATAAAGATTTTGGATTTATAAATGTTTTTTATTGCACTTAAACATTTAAAGTATGATATTGCTTCCTATTGAAAAAAATATATTCATGTTGCGCTGGCACTATGGCTTCTTGGATACTATCAATGCTTCCATGTGGTTACTCTGGGTAATCTTATTCCTAGTGCTCGGAATTGATTGTAGAATCTGGAAATAAATAATGGTTTTATTTCTCAAAACAAAATTAAATGAGATCCTTAACAACAGATTACATAAGTATAATATGGGTAGTGTATTTGAGTGTAGATTTACTTTTATAGTCTTATATTCTATATAGGTAAATAATAACATGATGAAATATATTGAATCATGAAGAAATAATAAACAATCTTTTATAGATTTACATTAAGTATTAGATAAAATTTATGTTTAGGGAATAAACTGTAGAGTTGCATTTTATTATACAGAGAAATAACAAGTGGAGAATGTGTACATAAACAGACGTATTTTTAAATAGATTTGCATTGGGTATGGTACTTACACAGATAAATCTGTAGGTTATATTGTATTTTCAAATTGTTCATATGATGCCCCCATATCTCATAGGGACTCGTGATGATTACGCACTTGTTTACTATTTAGGTACACGATTCTTCTTAAATCAAAAGGTTTGAAGCCTTTTCTTCGAACAAGCCTATGTAAAGTTCTATTATTATCTGATAACTGTCAAATTGTCAAATAGATCGCAGTTCGCACCGGTCCCAATAATTGAGTGAACTATTACGAGTGACGTCATCAAAATTGCTAGAAAAACAAAATCAGTTTAACGCTGCAACAAGCTTGCGTTAAGGGTGTCACGGTACGAAAAGACATAGTAATGTTATAATAAGCTTGCTATAAGAGATGCCGGTTACCCCCCTGTGCTAGTTTTGCTCCCGACCACGTTGCAGTCGCCGCTCGCGTATTAGAACCGAGCGGCGAGTAAAACGGCGAGCATGTCACGGTATAAATAAATCAGTAGTTTGATTTTGTTAGTTATCCTAGGATTATTGTTGTAAATATAAATTAACTTCTTATTCTATACTATTAAACGAACAATATTTGCATATTAATATATTTGTTTGTAAATACAGTGTGGAAATTTTCGATGGGCCCTGGGTGAAAGTACTAGAAATACTGGAGATAGCAAATTTCCTTTATTTTTAAAAAGAAATAGAACTGCATTCAAAGATTTTCAAAAATTCATTTTTTTCGACCGGGAATCGAAAGAACTATTAAAACCGCATCAAAATCCGTTGCGTAGTTTCAAAGATTTAAGCGTACAAAGGGACATAGGGACAGTGAAAGCGACTTTGTTTTATACTATGTAGTGATTTAAAATTATGTTTTAAAAATTACCTTGCCTGAGATCCTCTTTTTTATGGGTTATTGAATAAGAATAGCGGCAAAGTTTTGAAGTACTAGTAGAAAGACTATTATGATGTTGGTTGATCTGTATTCAATGAGTATGACAAATATTATTTTTATGAAACAACAATGCAAGATGGCGCCGACGAAAATTTGACTTTTTTCATGATGGGTGTCATTTTCATGGTTTTTGGGGTAGCTATTAACCAATATGAGGTCAAAACTAAAATCCAAGATGGCGCCGACGAAAATTTTACATCTTTTCGTCATGGGTGTCATTTTCATGGTTCTTGGGGTAGCAATTAACGAATATGAGGTCAAAACTATAATCCAAGATGGCGCCGACGAAAATTTTACATCTTTTCGTCATGGGTGTCATTTTCATGGTTTTTGGGGTAGCTATTAACCAATATGAGGTCAAAACTAAAATCCAAGATGGCGCCGACGAAAATTTTACATCTTTTCGTCATGGGTGTCATTTTCATGGTTTTTGGGGTAGCTATTAACCAATATGAGGTCAAAACTAAAATTCAACATGGCGCGGACGAAAACTTTACATCTTTTCGTCACGGGTGTCATTTTCAAGGTTTCTGAATTCTGCTTGAAAAATATGTAAACGGTTGTAAGAAAAATATACTTACCAAATTATCGACTAGTCCATTGAATGAATCCTTCCAAGGGGGGCCTAGAGTGCGTGAGTTAGTAACGTAAGATGTTTCTTCGGAAACATGTCAAAAGTCCCTAGGTTATAAACATACTAAAACCCTGGGACACTAGGAGGAGCCCCGGAGTGGGGGGAGGGGGGAAATGGGTCTATTTTTTCATTTTTCGCTTAAATCTCAAAAACGGTACATGTTAGAGAAAAACTTTCAAGGAAAAGTTGAAAGGCCATAGAATTATCTACAAGTTGTACCTAAATCATTTTTTCCTATATCCTACCGTTTCTGAGTTATACGCAGTAAAACATGATTTTGGCTCAAACAATTTCCACATCAATCGATCAAAAAATATTTCTTTCTTCCAAAAAACTCAAATGTGCAACTTGTGACCAGTACTGATAGATTGCTCTTAATTAGGTCTATAATTGGTAAAATAAACACATTCCTCCATGGAAGCCTTTAGGAGGAATCGATTGTCAAAATATTATATTAGGGCAGTTGGAGTTACTGAACTTGATCTTTTTATTTTTTTCTTCCAAAAAACTCAAAAGTGCAACTTGTGACCGGTACAGATAGATTGCTCATAATTAGGTCTATCATTGCTAAAAATACCAGATTCCACCACGGAGGCGTTTACGGGGAATTGAATTTTATCAGGGTAGTTACGATACATGAACTTTTTATTTTTTTTCTTCCAAAAAGCTCAAAAGTGCAACTTGTGAAGTTGTGACCGGTACAGATAGATTGCTCATAATTAGGTCTATCATTGATAAAAATACCAGATTCCACCATGGAGGCGTTTACGGGGAATTGAATTTTATTAGGGTAGTTAGTTAAAAAGTTCATGTATCGTAACTACCTTAATAAAATTCAATACCTCCTAAACGCCTCCATGGTGGAATCTAGTTTTTTTATCAATGATAGACCTAATTATGAGCAATCTATCGGTACCGGTCACAAGTTGCACTTTTGAGTTTTTTTGGAAGAAAAAAAATAAAAAGTTCAAGTATCGTATCTACCCTAATAAAATTCAATTCCCCGTAAACGCCTCCGTGGTGGAATCTAGTATTTTTATCAATGATAGACCTTATTATGAGTAATCTATCTGTACCGGTCACAAGTTGCACTTTTGAGTTTTTTGGAAGAAAAAAATAAAAAGATCAAGTTCAGTAACTCAAACTACCCTAATATAGTATTTTGACAATCGATTCCTCCTAAAGGCTTCCATGGAGGAATGTGTTTATTTTACCAATTATAGACCTAATTAAGAGCAATCTAACAGTACCGGTCACAAGTTGCACTTTTGAGTTTTTTGGAAGAAAAAAATAAAAAGATCAAGTTCAGTAACTCAAACTACCCTAATATAGTATTTTGACAATCGATTCCTCCTAAAGGCTTACATGGAGGAATGTGTTTATTTTACCAATTATAGACCTAATTAAGAGCAATCTATCAGTATCGGTCACAAGTTGCACTTTTGAGTTTTTTTGGAGAAAAAAAATAAAAAGCTCAAGTATCGTAACTACCCTAATAAAATTCAATTCCCCGTAAACGCCTCCGTGGTGGAATCTGGTATTTTTATCAATGATAGACCCAATTATGAGCAATCTATCTGTACCAGTCATAAGTTGCACTTTTGAGTTTTTTGGAAGAAAAAAATAAAAAGATCAAGTTCAGTAACTCAAACTACCATAATATAATATTTTGACAATCGATTCCTCCTAAATGCTTCCATGGAGGAATGTGTTTATTTTACCAATTATAGACCTAATTAAGAGCAATCTATCAGTACTGGTCACAAGTTGCACATTTGAGTTTTTTGGAAGAAAGAAATATTTTTTGATCGATTGATGTGGAAATTGTTTGAGCCAAAATCATGTTTTACTGCGTATAACTCAGAAACGGTAGGATATAGGAAAAAATGATTTAGGTACAACTTGTAGATAATTCTATGGCCTTTCAACTTTTCCTTGAAAGTTTTTCTCTAACATGTACCGTTTTTGAGATTTAAGCGAAAAATGAAAAAATGGACCCATTTCCCCCCTCCCCCCACTCCGGGGCTCCTCCTAGTGGCCCGGGGTTTTAGTATGTTTATTACCTAGGGACTCTTGACATGTTTCCGAAGAAAGATCTTACGTTACTAACTCACGCACTCTAGAACTTTTTATTCAATGGACTAGACGGTAACATTGGGGATTTGTAAATAGCTGTCTCAAAAACCTTGAAAATGAAACTCATGCCGTAAAGATGTAAAATTTTCGTCGACACCATCTTGGATTTTAGTTTTGACCTCATATTGGTTAATAGCTACCCCAAAAACCATGAAAATGACACCCGTGACGAAATTTTGTCAAATTTTCGTCGGCGCCATTTTGGATTTTAGATTTGACCTCATATTGATTAATAGCTACTCCAACTCTTTGAAAATGACACCCATGACGAAAACATTTCAAATTTTCGTCGGCGCCATCTTGGATTTTAGTTTTGACCTCATATTGGTTAATCGCTACCCCAAAAACCACCCACATTTGCTACTTAGGAAAAGTTCAGATTTAAAGATATCATAGGTAATGTGACGAATAAAATTTATTTCATTCCGACCGTTTCTCGGAATAACATACATTTACTAAGAAGGGTTTAATATATTGCCGGTAACATAATATTATGATGTATGATAATAATTAATAATTCATAAAAAAGTATTTTATACATTTCTTAAAAAGCTTCGATATTGTATACAATAATACAAATCATTAATTGATTATTATTCAAATTGTTGTAAAATAGTCACACTTTTTTAAGTTGGTTGAATACACTAACTTACTTATTACATACTTATAGTCAATTATTATTTTGCCTTTTTTATTTGTTTTACTTTTAATTATTATTACCAATATTTTCAGAAGAAAATAAATTAATGTATCCAGAACGAGAGTTTCATTTTAAACTTTAAATGTATGTATAAAATAGACCAAAAAATTTTTACGAGAAATTAACAATAAATTATCTTTTATATTGTTTCTATTGATTTGAATAATAAAATAAAATTTGAAAAAGGAATGTTTCCTTTCAGAAAAATTTGCTATCCCTAGTATTTCAAGTACTTTCCATTCAGGGCACATCGAAAATATCCACACTGTATATATACAAACAAATATATAAATATGCACATATTGCTCGTTTAATGGTATAGGATAAGTAGTAAATTTATTTATCAACAACATTCCTACGATAGCAAATAAAATCGAACTACTGATTTATTTATACTGTGGCATAATCGCCCGCCTTCATAGGTCACCGGAGTTCATGCCGCGCCGGCTCCTGCGCAACGCTGGCGCGAGCCATCTCAGTGCCGTAAAATGCCTAAACTTTCAGTACAAAGGGCTCTTAAATGAAACAAAACATATAGGTACGTTCTATGTATTCTAGACGTTTGTATAAATTTGTACTGCTCAGATTTTTTCCTTCACGCAGCCAATGCAATAAAGATTTTTAGGGCATTGGTCATTAGGAGACTGTTATGGTAAATAAATTGTCGGCATACATAAAAGAAAATTTATTCCACATTCCACGTCAGGAAAAATGACAAAAACTCCACTATTTCATTAGAGAGAAGCAATCGACATATGTACTTGTATTGAGTTATCTTAGTGCTACTGTATAATCAAGTATGTTCAGTTTATTTCCACTGAACGTTATCAAAACAAACTTCTCTCTATTCTATCTAAATACTAACTACGCACTTTATTTGTGTTTAAATGGTAAACCGTAAAAATAATATATGTGAAACAATGACTGACTTTCTAAAATACTGTCCAAAAGTTTGGCCTAAACATTTCAACCAACAAGCATATTTTACAGGTCAAGCTGTATTTTCTTCTTATTTTTGTTTTATCGAGAATAGGCATGACGACAGTATCCTTATATGATCGTATTTGTTTTTGTAATGGAAAATGTATAATAAATAAATTAAATATAGCGACTTAGAAATCTTAAAAACATTAAGATTAATGAGATTATCAATAAAATAAAACATTGAAATTCTGAAGTTCGCCATTTTGACTAAAACACGCGTGACGTCACGCATAAGTAAACAACTCACGTCAGATGTATTTTGTTGTTATGAATATGTTGAGAATACGCATTTTTATTTATTTTCTATTGTTTCACGTATGCTTTATCGACTCAAAACAGAAATATAATTGCGAATTCACGAATACATGGTTCGGGATTCTCCGCGCCAACTTTATACAAAATTTCTTATTATTTTTTCGCTTGAAATAATTACTAACACATTTTTGAGCATTATTTTTATGTGGATTCACACTGCAATACTGCACACCACTTATAAACTTTGTAATTCGTTCCTATAACACATATTACATAAAGACTTTTTTAGTTTTCTTCGCAATGCGTACAAATAATTACGTATTTACCAAAGTTTGACGTCACGCCTACGCCATGACAACTGCGAGTTGTTTTGGCACAGATATTAAATATTTTTTGAAAAATGGCTTTAATCTTCGTTAAATTTAAGTATATTACCGAAATATAGGGTTTTTCTTGTATAGTAAACGTATACACACATTATGGAAGAGAATTTCAAAATCTTTCGTCATGCCTATTGTTATAAATATTACAATTTCCAAGTACCTATAATTATCTTTTTATATTCTGTACAATGATGTACCACTGAACTCACAAAATTATCGAATAAGTACAGATATTTAAATCATGATACCGATAGTTTTGTGCCCTAAAAAGAATGGGAATCTATATTATCACATCAAGTGGGTAAATTTTAGTTAACACTTCACAGAGGGATAATTATTGTTGTTTTATCCCGAACCTTTGTGTAATCATTTGAATTTTTATCAATTATTAATATAGAAATTCGTATTTCTGTATTATATTGATTTAGACGCTATTTTTTATTTACGCGTAATTGGAGGATGTACGGAAGCTATCTAGGTTCTATGAGATAATGAGAAGTACCTACTCGAACATCTATGTATGTATTGGTTTATATAGCAGGCTAGCAGCTATTTCAAAAGTAGGTGTTCAGATTAATTGAAAAATTATTGTAAACATTATTCACCAGCGAAAAGCTACATAAACATAATATAGTTGTTGGTTTCAGATGTATCATGTATGTATGAGAATTAGATCTCCATGTACATGAATAATCTATTAGATTAGTATTGAAAAATAAGTCGATTGCTTTTCCGTCCGTCTCATTTCGAACAGCGGTAGATGTTTAGAAATTCATATCACAACTTGTATAAATATGAAAGTCTCTAAGGATGTTTAGGAATGAAAATGGTTGTATTATTCAACTAGATATAGCACCGTTCTTATCGGAACTTCGCAGAGGAAAAACCTATAAATGTATGCACATATTATTTGTAATTTAAATCATTTAGATGCACAAATGTATTATAAAAATATATATATGTACCTACAGGATTCATAATAAAAATCCGCACATATTTTCTGCAAATTGACGTCAAACGTATTTCTTAATTTCTTGTAGTTTTATGCATATACCATTCATTTGGTAGGTATGGACCAGCTCTGTAAATTGATATGATTTTTGCGGGTATATCTGTATTTACGAATTTCTTACCTATTCGAAGGCAAACTACGTCGCAGGCAGATAGTTATAGATAGTGATAAAATAATGAACGTATTAGCTTTGGCCTTTGCTAAGTTACCCCGTTAGTAAGAGGCCTTACGTTTACGGTACTGGCTTCCAGTGAAAGTGGTTATGAGAAATATTACGTTGTTACACGCTCCAAGTTAACGCGTGTGAAGTGTTTTATTGTTGCCGACTATTTGCTACTAGCATTATTTTGATGCGCACTACCTGACTAATATAGTATTCACGGAACGTTAAATTGTAATTTTGTCATAATAAATATCAGAATTATTAGGCAGAACCATTTATGGACTAATAAAAACAGAAAGTGTTTTTCCCGATTCTATAAAAGATGCGTCGATTTCAAGTTAATGTGTGTGTTATAAAATTGACTACCTACTTTGTTTTTGCTATATTAATATAAATATAAATCTCCAAGGCAAAAGATCGCCTCTCAGTACATAACATACCTCATTTACATCCCTAAACAGGTTTTCGTAACGCGTCGGTTTGTACGCTCACAGCTGAGAGATTAATCAAACACGAGATATATAACTATTAAATAAAATAAATTGTACTTACTACTTACATTGCTATTTCTATACTTTGCTCGTAATAAGACCAGAGATCTAGTTAAGGCGCCCTAAGAATAACACTAGAGGTTGTAACTGTAAGTAACTTAATTTAAATTTACTATCTGTGGCTTCTATAGGTGGATACTACTTACATAGTAAACATAGTAAAATCAACAAATTAAGGTATAAATAATAAATGTGTGGGAAATAGGCCGAACAACATAAACAGATAGCATAATTAAGGTGTAAAATGTAATAAAGTGAAAGGCAGTTTTTGACTAGCATTATATTCAAATAGTGGTTTTTAAAAGACGTAGAGGCTGTACAAAACATGAAGAGAAATCGTTAAAGCCCTTTAAAGAAGCATAATTACTAATATTGTTTAATAAATGAAATTTAGGTACCTAGTTATCTAAAATAATTGTATGGAGAAATATTTAAATAATTTCTCTTTGAATACTTCATCAAACCCTAAAACTGAATCACAGTCGCCTTTGGAGTACCTACATGTAAATAAAGAATAATAATAAAATCAAATTGAGTGGGTACGTAAGAGTCGCCTGTTCTTGAGATGATGAAATCGCAAGGAAGTCTACATATCCGCAGGTATATCCGTTCAACATCCTTAAGCTGCGGACAGACGGGCAAAACTAGCAATTGTACCTACTTATGTATTTGTGTGTAAACGGCCTTAGAAAATTATAAAACACGTTATGCTATTTATGCCTGCAGAGTGTAACCTAACATTATTAAATATCGTTTGGTTATAATGATTAAAAATAACTTTACAATAATGGATTTAGGTAAGTATATGTGAATTATCAAAATCGGATTAGAAACTTTCATATGTAACAAGATATAAAATATAAATATGTATTGCTTTAAATACTAATTTTAATTAATTTATTCTTTATGACTAGTTGGCTATCTTAAAATAGAATGACCATAAGCTATGATACTTTCCGGAAGCTTTCCGGACATCTCACTTTTCTCAACTGTGGTATTAATAAAATTCGCTAAATGCTCACGTTAAATGGTGGGATAAACTAACAAGGACACTTTCACATTTATAAAATAATAAAGATTACACAATATACACATAAAATACATTTTATATTAAGATATGACACTCCGAAATTTCACCATGACCTTTATAGACTTTTAAATGTTAATAAAACAGTAAATAATTGAAGTTTTAACAACATTTCAAGCTTCACGAATCAGATGAAGTGCAGCTTATATTGTTCATATTGTTCATATTGTTCGACAGTGTACTTACAATAATATCTAAAAGTATGAATAAAGGAAATAAGTTGGAAATTACAGCGGAATAAATAAGAAAATACGTTGACAAATTGTCCCAATAACCCAGTTACGTTATTAAAATAAAGTAATTTTTTTTCATATAATAACGTCTTACTCTCTGTAATTCAATCAGTTTAAAATTAGTCTTAAATGTTTATAAAAGGGTCGAAAGCTTCAATAAAATGAAAACTATTTGATATAATTAACTTTAAAAACATGTACGAATATATTATGTAGGTATTGTTTCTTTATGATAAGTATTATTAATTATTCTCCAAAAATAAAATACAAAATAGGCAAAAGCTTTGTCTATTATATTAATTCTATGTACAACTATAACGATATGGCTTACGAAAGTTTGGCAAATGTGAATTACAATTTCATATATCTGAGACCATATTTTGAACTTAGCAACACTCTGAGGCTGCTGTGAAAGTCACCGAGTACCTATTCATAAATCTTGAAAGTTGAAACTTTTTATATATATTCTCATACGAAGTTTTAGCTGAAACGATTCTACTTCAGCTATATTTCTCTCTTCTTCTTATTTATAAATCGTTAGCCATTATTCTAGCATTGTTGAAGCAAGTATTAGCTTAGAACAATGTACGGTCACGTAGACATGACTGTATTAGTAAACCTTGGTGGTTCTTGTAACTAATTTACATATTTGATGTAATACCACTTTATAGCACGTGTATAAATACGACTATTTACGATTATTTGATTATTTTGACTTAATAATACATATAAATAAAAACAGTGTATGCGAACGGATGTTATGAGCTGTTTTTAGTAAGATAAATAGATTTTTTTATACAAGAAAACCTGTTATCTTTTCTTGGAATTATAAAAATAGATTGTCAACAAAATCTACCATTGAAAAAACATTAGATATGTTGTCAGTTTCCTTTGGAAGTGGTTTCTATTTTTACTTAAAACGAAGAAAAACGTGACTTCAGAATTATTTTCAAAAAGTAAAAAAAAAATGGAAAAGAACTTGAATTGCATATAAGTTCATGTTCAAGTGTCTGTCGTCATCTATGCCTTTTGTTAGATACTAAATCAGTTTGCGTCATTGGGCGTTGCACAGTGCACTATGAACTCATAATAATCATCACGAAAAGTAGTAGCTAGGTAGACGTATGATCTACTTATAATATATAGTATTTTTGGTATAATTTTAATAGGAGTTAACTTTACGTTAATAATGAAAAGTTTAATAGGCTAATGAAGTACCTATACAATAAAAAAAATGATAAAACATTTCTAGTAGCACTTGTGTATATTTTTTTACTTATTATATTTAATTCAATATCCATTGTGATGTTGGTTTGGAATACCGTTTTCCATCTTGTTATCTCATCTCTTCCCTGTTCACATACAAACTTTACGATTCTAATCAAAGAGTCAAAGACAAAAGACTGTTTAGAGTTTAGACCTACCATGTCTTGCGGTATAAACTCAGGTAGAACATATAATAGTTTCTTAAAACTTGACACTGGCGAATAGTTCAATCTTATTGCTATATTAAACGAAAAAAAAAACAGGTTTTGTCAACCACAGAGTCCCAAAAAATATCATTGGATAAAAAAAATGAACATGCAATATATATCATAATATTGTATTGTGTCTTGGCGCCTTCGAGTCTAAATAACTTTGGCTGGGGGCTCACAGAGCAAAGCCAACACTTGTATGCCAACTGTCGCTGGCACAGCCCTTGGTTGCATAAATTGCAGCAAGGTCAGGTCGAGGTGAAGATATCGTGATATCCGTTTGAATCAAAAAATCATAGACAATGATCATTTTATTATCTATGAACAACATAAATACAGTGTCGAAGAGGTCTAATTTCTGACGGGAAAGACACGACACGAATCATCGATAAATTATAAACAGGCTTTGATAATACATGAGTCCATAAATATAGAATAAGTGTATGTTCACCTCCATAATATAAAGCTCAGTTTTGTCCTTTAACCTATGTATAACGAAGTAGATAGTTTACACAAAAATGGCCAGAACGATTCATTTATTATATGAGCTAAATTGTAAATCAACAAAATTAATTCACTCTGTTACTAATCTTGTTAGTTTTGTGTCCAACACTAGTTATTTTCTTATACGACAACAATGCCACAAACACGCCAATGCGATACTTAATGCTTTTAGCCGTCAGCTTATAAAAGGCCACTGAAAATTAAAGCAATTTATGTAACCGGGAAAGCTTTCAGCATACAGTAGGCACTGCGACAAACCCGGTTACGACATATTCAATTATCTGTTTTTAAAAGCACCATTACTGCGACTGGACCTTTATGCGTATGCAATATTTTCGCTTGGTAATGTTCAAATTACGTATACATTGATTTTCTTTTTAAATTTGTAAGATACTTTTCGTTATTACCTTAATCTATAGGTATAATACGGAAAAACCCGGGATTTTCCTCTACGGACAAAAGACTACTCGTAAATGCAATTGTTCAGTTTGCCATTGTGTTAAGTTTATCCGGTCCAATATAATAAGAAATTATGAGTATTTTAATATTATATTTTCAAAAATGTTTAAAAAATACATATTCATCAAAAAATCCGATATTGCACATACAGAAATCCATTCTTTGTATAAACCGCGCCTGCGGACTCAGCGGGGGGATAAGTTCAAGGGCACCAGGAACGTCGAAGCAACAGCTGGATCGATAGAGGCTTCAATCGGAACTCTCCTCATCGCTATAGCGACCTGCAGCCGTGACCTGGAAGGGGGGAGGGGTTGCATCGAGCGGCCGGGCTGCATCGAGCAGTTATTTCGGTGCACCTCCATCGTCGCAGTCGTTCGCCGCGCCTCGTATAGCGCGCGCGCTTTTCACACTCGATGCAAGTTACCGCCCCCGTGCACTCTGCTTTTTATATCGTGTTTTTAATCCTTCAATTATAAAAATATATTATTTTCATATCAATTAAATCAACAGTGCTCCTAAGATTTACGCGCACCTGTTGCGCGAGGTGAAACCGCGTGGAAAACTCTTTTTCTCAGTAGCGGACGCGACTACTTTCACCGTTCACATTCCGCGCCTACGACGCGGACGTTGCAAAGAACCAGTCCATGTTACTTTACACTAAGTTACTGCTAAACTTGATGTGTCAAATTTGATATTTTACTGTGCGTAAGGTATTGTATGATGTCAATAGATGCTTGTGAGAATAATCGGCCGTTTGGGATTTCGAATTCATGAAATCTGAACGTAAATGTACCGATCGGCCCATCTACCCCTGGCCACACGTCATGTGATAATATGTATTATCTAATGAGCGTCAATTATACATCTGGTTTTCGTTCTAATCTTTGTATAGTGAATGCGCTGTAATGTGCAATTGTCGCGTTACGCAAGGGGGGATGCGTTGAAATAGTTTGCTGATATAATTTAGAATGTTGTGAAGAGATGAGTTGCAGCTGGCAATTGGCCAGGGATGCAGCTCTGAAGGTCGCGGGGCGTGGGTGGGCGTTAGGGGGAAGGGGGAGATTATGTATGACTGTTATGCGCAGGTACAGAGGACCTCCATCTCTCGATATGTAGCCTTGTAATTGTTATTCGATTTGTTACATCTAGATTGCAAATTCTGGTCCCTAGGCAATTGTTGCAGTCGCCATTTTGATCACAGCACCGTTTCAGTTGAATGAAGCCGCTTGATGTGCATTATGAATTATGATGACTTCTAATCGTTATATAATGTTCACAGAAAGTAAAGTCCCTGTACAATACAGTCATCTTAAATGGATGTGAATTAAGCAATGAGGAAAAACCTCAGTTGTACATCCATTAGTAATTGTCTGCAATTGCATCCACGTGGAACATGGACCAAATTTTAACTGCTTATATAATCACAAACTAAAGTCCTGATAATGGTCGATGCAATTGAATTCATGCAACTTCCTTGCAGATTTAGACGACCTTCGATATGAAGCCCTTCTTCTACTGAAGTATTTTATTGGAGCTCTTTGTAATCATGCATGTACATTTCGTTTTAAGGAGTATTACTTCTCTATTGTACTTATTATATGTGATGATCTAAATTTCGTGATACTCTTATACATCCTCCAATACAATCCACTACAATTTATACTAATTGAAAAAATAATATCTTCTCAGCATTGATTAGCAATTATTTCATAAGCTTTGTATTGAATTGTATTTCTTCAATATTCGAGGCGTCATTCAAAATTAATTTTAAATTCATTGCAATCTTGGGCACTTAACGTTAAATTTGGCCGCATGAAGTGACATTTACTTGCGTGCTGACGTCACTGATGGACGATCGACATTATCACTTTCATCTCAGCCAGAACTCGTATTCGGGCGTACGTGTACATCTCGATTGCGAAACGCATATAAAGCACACACGTACAAAACTTTCGCTGCGGGACCATTGACCGTGGTTCGACTTTCTAAATGTCGTAACTACGGTGATCGCCCCGACAATTGTAATTCGTGATACGCCTCGACGGTACACGCGACGCTACCATTTTTTGTAATTCCTCAAATCCGTGGAAAGTTTGCGATGCAATTAATTCGTCGAAACTTCCCTCTGTAATTGGTCTGTGGATGTGTACAGTATACACCGTCGCGACTCGAGCGACTAACGTCTTTGGCAACCCACCTGTGGAATGCAATGAATGGTGACAAGCCTTCACAAGTACCTTTGCACGGCATTGAGGCCGTTCCTTTCTTTTCCCATAGAAGCCAAACACGATTTCATGTTGTTATTTTGTATAAGGTTTCTTGAATAACCTAAGGCATATTAGCGATAGAATGTTCCAAGAGAATTTACGACATTGCCACTGTAATAAATGCCAGAATATCACTCATTCTCATTTTCTTCGTGTATTTGATTTATAAATTCTCATAATTGTATATGATTTATGCAATATTACAACCCAGTATTGTTTAAATCAATCAAAGATGCCTACTCGGTAAAATATAGAATTAGAAGTTTTATATAGATTGGTTTGTAGGCCAGAGCAAAAGGCCACTACCGCAATCAAGTAATACATACCGCAATGCACAATAAAAACGTATTCCCTAGATTCTGTTACCAGGCTCCGACCTGACCCTGACCGCATGTCCTAGGTTACCTAGCTGCGTCCTTGGGCGCTCTGCCAGCTCCCCCCGCCCCTCATCTGGAACGCAAGCGCAGGAAATCACCCATATTGCCAATCGACTTCATCAATAGGCATTCAATAACGAACATTCCTCACTATTGGTTGATGCTAGGCTATCTATCTCGTTCTATATTTTTCTCTATTCATCGATGAGTATTGAATATCCGCTCTATACAATATTATCATCGATTTATGGCTCTTTGTTACTGTTTACATTTACTGAACATAGACTTCTTAATATTAAACATAATAATATGGGTTATCGTTATAAACACATTCATCGTGTTCATCAGTAATATAGAGTTCGATTTATGCTTGATTAGTTTTAAATTATTTAGTTTTATTTCATCTTGAATGGATCAACAATATTAACTATGAAATGGTCCTTCTTGTGTTGAAAAAATTAAACTTTACAAAACAATATCAATTTATAATTTACACATAATACAATTACATCTATTATTAACACATGTTGAGCTGACATACTTTATTGTTTCTAACCCAACTTATTTGATACCATAGTACATAATTGATTACGGCCGACAGTAACTGGAGTAAGAATATGAAATGTATTTTGTACAATAGTAGAGTAATAAAAATCAAAAACTTTACTTTGTATTATTTTGAAATACACATCGAAAAATGCTAATCGCGCAAAATGTTGATGTTCAACTAAATGATGAGACATGTGGAACATATTTTAAAGATACATAAGATTTTTAGATTTTCCAGAATCAGTAGGTAGAGTAAAGATTACAATCGTTAATACGATGTTAAAATTCATAAGAACTGTATTATTCAGTTTAATATTAGAAGTACATAAATGCAATAACGTCCGGTATGTTTTGTTAAAGCAATGCATAAGACTGTGGAGGTAAAGTGCAGTGCAGCAGAGCAGCACACGCGCAAACCAAATGATCTGCTCCGAAGCTGAGAGGCGTGAGTCAGGCGACCTTGGGCTCACACCGCCGTGTAAACCCACCTAAACACTGTAATATTTTATTGGTTCACCGGCCAACGAGCGGTGACAGCAGCGAGGTCATCGGGCTCTACCATCTAGTTCCAAACTGAAAAAATTATAAATAAAAACAAGATCTTTATCGCGATATGCAATTTTGCATGCAATGTAAACAGTTTTATTTGACAGCTGGGAATTAATGCATTTTATACTGTTTTGTTTACTCTCGTCTTTTGAGGTTATTTTCTGGATATAGAATGGAATTGTTTTTGCAATGTTTTCGCGTACCGTCGTGGGTTGGCCGTCGAAATGGAGCATCTATTTGTGGCGTTTGAGGCCCGCGGGCGACATTATTGTAACAAACATTTATATACCATACCTTACGCACAGCATTTAACCTATAAAATATAGTTAATATATTTTATTTTACATTGAAATTTGTATGATTAAATACCGATGTATAGAGCAGAGTGTACGGTGACCTAGTTACTGATGCATCTAACGTGTGTCGAATGTTATCTATTAACGTTTGTTGCCTCTCGCCGAATTCTGAATCGAGCTAAAGACAGCAAAGCGTAACCGTTCACTACAAATGAGATTACGTGAATGTGTTAAGGATGAAAGCGAGATACGGGGAAAGTGAGATGCGTGAAATGAGGCAGAGAAACTGCGCGGTGACAGGTGGGCTCTCGGCGAGATCGTCGAATGGCCCGCTCGGCCGTCGCGGCTGGGTTGCGACAACGGCCCGTCTGAATAGCGTATTTCAAGCCGGCTCGCTCGCTGCACCGACCGCTTTGCGAAACCGCGGTTATGCAAGGCGTGCCGGTGCCAACTCGCGGCTCGCACGCCGGAAGGAAAAGTGGAACGAGTCGCAGTGAGGCAGCCGCGCGCGCCGCCTCTGCACGCGCGGACTCCAGTGAAGTGCCCCAGTGTCGTGTTAGTGTCGCTTCTAGAACGTTTGAACTGTGTTGCGCAAGTCCTACGCCTACAGTGGGATTATTTTAAACTAGATAATTAGACGACCTCGCCGCGAGACCGTGCCGCGACTTAGTCGCAACCCCTATCACTGTGCTTAACGACACGTGCAAAAATCACTGTCCGTCACGTGTATTGTCTACACGTCTTCCACTATTCACATATCTTCACTAATGCTAAGTTTATCATCTATAAATCATCCCTTTTTTATGACTGCACTGAAAGATTCATTTAAACTCACAACTATATTAACAATTTAACTAAACTTTTCAGTACCGGCCTCATTAATATTTCAAGTTTCCTAACAAACGTCTGTCCACTTAGAGGTGATTACAATTCATTTGCGTTATTAATATTCGAAACGAGTTAATTATTCCGTTTTTATTAAGGATGTGCTGTTGAAACAAGAGGGAAAGTGTGCTTCAGACCGTGGTGGTTTCCTCGAGCCACTCGCTAAATCGTGACTCGTGCGCAATCGATACTCACATCCGACTTTCGATAATATTATTTGACTGTAATCACTAATTTATTCGAACCGTCCTACTATCGTATTGTACACGGTAGGTTGCTATAAAAATAAACGTCTAAAAGTGTAGCTGTCAGTCGATCGGTTTACAAGCGTCATGTAAAATGACTATAGTCTTTAAACATTGTTGAAAGGTCCCACGCGTTCTAAACTCACACCGTACTAAGCCTCTATCCATGTATTCAAGGACGTTTTAATAGTGTGTACAATGGCAATCAAGCGACATAATTTATCATGTGCGTCGTGTTCTATGCTCGTTGCACAATGCAGCTTATCTAGCCGAGAGAGCTAACAATTATTTGTCCCACTTTCTTATTGGGCTCGACCGAATATGTTTGAGCCGATTCAATGGAAGTCTAATTGATTGACATTTACATAAACATTATGGGACTTCATATATTTTAATGCGCTTACTATTTTAAACCAATTCCAAGAGACCGCGACACCAGTAGTTAAATTACATTGCGCAACATTGCTAGGATTCTCCATCACATTAATGTCAAAGATGAAGTTCTGCACATGATATAAATAATAATAATTACTCGTAACGAATGCGCAACAGGACGTATGCATCATTGCGTCATTCTTTAGTATGCATCGCTACATAGTGTAGGCGGGCCACGCTAGATCTACCTAGTGCCTATTACTGCTGCATTAGTCCTTTATTCATTGAGATAATGACACAGAGTCCGTCTACTTTAATGCATTGTATTGCTGTGTGCAATCATGCTTCTGACTTGATCAAGTTTCACAAGCGTTGTAAGTAGGGATGTAACGATACCGATACCGATACCGATATATCGGCCGATATATCGGCAAACCGATATATCGGTATCGCCGATAATAAATCAACCGATACCGATATTTTTTTATTAAATTCTTTCTTTTCTTTTATGTTTTTGCATTGTATTCATTCATATTGTTTTATTTCTGTTTCTGTAATAGTGTTAAGGAAGAGCGGAACCTCCTGACACAAGCATTTTATTTGCTTACTAGGAGTGTTCCAATCACAAATTTGTTTATGTAAAGGAAAGAAATAAATAATTTTGAATTTTTTTAATTTTTAACGTGATAACGTTTTTAAAATCGTTTTAGTCGGGTGACATGTTCATAAACTTGTGTCACACCGAAACCTCACGAGCGCGATCGCAGGTATAACGAGAGAGAGACGGACCGATGTCCCGTTTCATCTCGAGCGCTGCCACTGCATTATGTTATCACGTAAACATCTCGATCGTAAACCTACTTTACAAACAACCAATTTTTTTGATATCAAATAATTCAAAAATCCGCGCCCAATGAACGATGCGGGAGGACGCCCGCGCGTGCGCACTTTGTTTTCTGAAAAAACTCTACCAATTATAGTAAACTTTTATTAGGTACTGATTGTATGTGTATTACTTAAAGTTTAACTGACTTCGTAAAATAATAATACTAAAATAAATGGTTTTGTTGTTTTTTGATTTGGCATTTTTATTAAAGTGAAACTTTTATTACATCGTCTCAAACTTTTTGGTCTGTCTGAAAAAACTCTACCAATTATAGTAAACTTTTATTAGGTACTGATTGTATGTGTATTACTTAAAGTTTAACTGACTTCGTAAAATAATAATACTAAAATAAATGGTTTTGTTGTTTTTTGATTTGGCATTTTTATTAAAGTGAAACTTTTATACTCGTCTCAAACTTTTTGGTCTGTGTAGCGCATGTCGCGTGTATCGCGGCTGCCGAGTAGGTATACCTACTCGGCAGCCGCGATACACGCGACATGCGCTACACAAAGCAGTGTTCGGAACCGTTCGAACAGTTTCACTTTTACCGTGGTTTCATAAAACCACACAACATTTTTTAAAAGAATACGATTAACAGTTGTCTCTGTTAAATGTTGGTAACTTTTTATGCATAATTCACTATTTATTTTTCTACCAAGCCATCGATATCGGTATCGGTATCGGTATCGCCGATACATTACTACAAATATCGGTATCGGTATCGTATCGGCAAAATCATGTATCGTTACATCCCTAGTTGTAAGGATTACGTGTTAAAAGTTTTGCCGTGGATTGTTTGATGAAACCAATTTCATTTTATCGATTTAAAGCTTTGTTTGGAACTCATGTATAAAATTAAAAAATACCGTAAAATTATATGATTCGCCATACGACGAAGACTGTTTAGGGACATCTATTGGACATTAATATATTTTACGATTCAAATGAAAATGTTTGTTTTGTTGGCGTAATAACTGCCTCTAAAACAAAACATTAGTGCAGCAAAGCCATTTGCAGTTCAAATATCTACTTGAAAGTAATAAAATCTATTATTCTATCCATTAGATGGAGGGCTATGTCAGTCGGAGCTCGGCTGGCGCAAGGCCGCGAGCGCGAGTTTGACCTACTTAGTTCACCTTTGTTTTTAACCCGAGCTACGCGAAACTCGACTTAACATTGCATAGTAATTATAGGCAATTGATGCTCCTCGATCGAATGGAATTATAATCTATTGATATGGAACGCTTTGTGTTTAAAGTATAGGTTCAGCTAGACACATTTTAAATTGCAATTATTAAATAGAGTCTATTCCAGTCATTATAGCGTTCAATGTAAAATGTTAAAGCAATATTCTCTGAGTGCATATGGACTATTTTCGTTAAACAATTGAATTGAAAGTTAAAATCGACGAACAGCTGTGCATTCAATGCAGAAATGCATCGTGCTATCGCCTCTGTTAACTGTTTGACTATACTTATCATATTTGCTCTATACTTCGATATTGATAAATAGTATTTATTTATTATTTACACGTGTCATTTTAGCATGATTTCCATTAGTAGTACGTCACAAGAAAATTATGTTTAATTGTGTTTTGTAGCGAGGGCCTTTTAATTGATGAATGTTAGGAGTGTTTCAATTTCATTACATTACATTGTTTAACATGCAACAAAACAGATAATGCATTTCGATTGATATTATTAATTTTAATTTAATAATAATTTGCCGGCGAATGGGTGCAATGGTTGCTACTTGCTAGGTTTTATATTTTGCATCGTCATAATGTGTAATGGTGGCATTGTCACGTTCAATTTTTTAACATTTTATTCACATTTCACCTATTAAATCCATACTAATCCATAATAAATATTATAAATGCGAAAGTAACTCTGTCTGTCTGTCTATTACTCAATCACGCCTTAACTACTGAACCAATATGCATGAAATTTAGTATAGAGATATTTTGATACCCGAGAAAGGACATAGGATAGGTTTTATCCCGGAAATCCTACGGGAACGGGTTTTTCTTTGTAAACGCGGGCGAAGCCGCGGGCGGAAAGCTACTTCCTATTAAATTGAAGAGGTAATGGAATTTAAGTAAAACGATGTAAACTGAAGAGTTACTTTCAAAGCGTGCTCGTGGAAATTAAACCGTAAAATATTAATAAAATTGTATTGCTAATTAATTCTGCGTAATAAAAAGTAATGCGCGAAATATTTGGATTTATAATTATGATATTTTCTTTTATTTTAATGTCACGTTTTCTCCACACTTTCTTTATATTCTTTAAATTACAAACTTTCAAATCAGTAGTAGATGAAATTATTTAAAAAAAAAATTACAACGCGTGCTTGAAATGGAGTTTGGATACGTGATTAACATTATTTTCATAGTCATAATATGTTGCGACATTACACCTCCATTGTAATGTGTTAACAAGCCTATTCACTATGAATACTTAATAACGAGTAATCAATTAAATAATCTGACAATCGATACGCGACTACAATATTAATCGAATGAAATCAGCGCAATCCAATTAAATAGGGATCTTTTGTTTCGTGACGATCATTCCTAACATCTATCTGACTTATCGACGCACTAACACTAATTATGCTTTAGCTTATAAAATAATAGTGACCCATTAATATAGAGGACAGTAAGTGATAACGGCCAAGACGATCCGTGATGCATAGACAGTTTAGTGCCGCGACTAGTGAACTATCGATATCGACGTTTTCAATACGCCCCTGGGTTCGTGCCAGGAGTGCGTTTGCAACGCACGCGACAAGTTTGCGTTAAGGCAAAGTTGACACTGTAAATGCACTATCTGGTACGACACCCAGGCGCGTGATGCGACGCATCAGACCAACTATTCGGAACATCGGCTACAGTTCCTTGGAACTGATACGAACTATAAGTGCTTTTTAGATTACAGTTCATTTATTTTTCTTTCTATTATGTAACCTTAGTACTATTAATAATTTGTATTATTATATTTTATTTATTTACGGATGTGTTATTTTCTGCTTATTTGATATTAAATTTTACAATTTTAGATTTTTTGTTAATAATTTATTTGTGTATTGATGTAAGCTTTTGTATTTTTTATTTTTATTTGATATGTCTGTTATACCTTGTTTATTTTTTGTATTTTAATGCCTTATTACAGCGCCTTTTCTGTATTTTGGTTTGTTTTATTTCTTAAACCATTTTATTTTGTACTTTTCAAATGTATGCTTTATTGCCAACCGATAGTAAAATTTCAAAAGCATTAAAGTTTTGATATTTTTAATACAAATTAAACCCTATTGACACATTCGACATAATGTAGAAGTAACTACAAATTTCATCAAAGTTCATTTCCGAATAGTTTCTGAAACAAAATATTTTTTTAAGAAATCATTTGATAATGATTATACAATTGATAAACATGTCACGTTCTTAATACATATTTGCAGCTGACAACAAAAGTAACGTTGCATAAATATTATTGCAGACAGTATTGGCAGACGTGTTCCAGATAACTACTTGAACATAGATAATCTCCACTGACACTTAATAATTGGACGCATACATTGTTGCAAAGTAACCACATCTAGACGTTGTTTTAAATATAGCACTATCGAGTATCGATAATTTTATCACATCACTACGCTATCTTCGCGATGCAGCTGTTAATTAATAGAACTATCAAAATAGAATTATTTAACTATTACCTTATCGAAATGTGTTTTATAATAATTTATAGACACATTTGTGTTTACGTTTTGATAACATTCATCAAAGAGCGAAAATCCAATATTTTCTTGAAAAATCATTGCATGTATTTTACACACTTTTTTACAGTAATTTAATAGTAACTTTTAAAAGACATATTAATGAAAAAAACCTTTACATTAAACAAATCCCGATTCTGCCTTTATATTTGTCACATAAATATATTTTTTGAAACCCTAACAATACTTATGAAATTCCAACGAACAAGAGAAGTGTAAAAATGTAAAGTATATTTTACACTATTTTATTATTGGATATAACAGGACAGTGGGTCAAGTATACATGCTCGGTACTGGCGAAGCCCTATGGAGTAATCTCATTTCACTACAAGTGACTATGCTCAGATAAAACCACACAAATACTCTAACAATTATAATTTATATCAGAATAGCCCTTTACTTAGAGACACGACTTTGCTTAAATAGGATATATTTATAGGTAGATAATAATTTGAATAATTTTCACATTGTTTTAGTTTTGTTGGTGATAAATAAGTAGTGTGGACATTTTATTTTGAAAAGTAGAGTCTCGAGAGAAGATCATACATCTGCCAGAATTTGACTTACTTTAACATTTTCACTATTGTTTTATAATTCATGGTACACTTATAATCCTCTGATAATATGTAATAACTTAGTTTTTGAGTAAATTTATTTGAAGGAAAAAATAAGTTCAACTATATCCCATAACCCATTTATTATATTGAAAATAGTGTTTCTTACATTTGAATTATTTTATCTTAAGCAGACGAGATGGCAGTTTTGTGGAGCCTGGAGGTTACCTGAGTTCAACATAATTAAAATAATTAATTCATTCGTTTCCTATAGCAATTAAGAAACGCGCTTCTCTCAACCTTTTAGAACGATGAACTAAGCATCATGGGTCGTAAATCGTAATACCCATCATCGTTATAAATATTTTTTCTAATATAGCCTATCTTTCAAATCAAAAAACATTTTTTTTTATTTATAAATCTAGGATATCACTATCAGTAGGTACTATCAGTAGGTACCCATGCCTTTATTATTGGCGAGTCATTTTTTTATTATTCCTGGGAACTTACATGTCAACTTACAGAAATCATCATATGTAATAAGAAGGGGTTTTTATCATTTACAGATACATACAAGATAAACTTTCACCAATTTAATACTATCTATGTTATTCTGCAGATATTATTCTGTGCTTTGTTTTATTTTTGCTAATAAAATATTTGACTCATTGTTGTTTTATTTATTAGAACTTCGCTTGTTTTTAGTTTTAAATATTATTTATTGCTTATTAGTTGTCTGTTTGATAATGACGTCACCCAGTATCTAAAAGTATTGACCTACTACAGAGTACTTGTAGTAATTAGAAACAATAACATCTATTCTATAATGTACTTTCACAGATAATAACGTCATAGACAATAATATAAGTAATAATTTTCTGTGTTCTTTACGAAATTTATAGGTCAGTGTGGCTTTTCATTTTATAGTATGAATATTACTTGATTAAAACAATGATTAAAACCTTTAAATATTACGTTATACGTATACGATACAACCACAATACAGCTTATTATTATTTTATTATAAAGTAACTCTTGCTTACCACAATTATTTGGCCATGAGGCATTCGTCGGATCGGTCGTTATGGAAATCTTTGGGGGAGGCCTATGTCCTGCAGTGGACGTCTTAAAAGGCTGGAACGAACGAACGAACGAACGAGGCATTCGTCACTCAAAAGCATACCTCAGGTCAACATCTTTTGGATGGTTTTAGAGAAGGATCTAGATTTCCATTTCAATAGTGTTCATTTATGCTTCTATTCATCTCTTTATTTAATTCTATACCAAAAACAGGAGAGACACTTAATACATTTCAACTTTTGGTGATATTTTACCAAGTGAGATATATACGAATACGAGTAGTATGTATTTTCATAAGAAACGATAAACATGCAGTCTGTTGAACTATCCATTGATTTAATTAGAATTCGAAGTAGTATTAAGTATGTAAATCAAATAGTCACCTGCTTAGTTACATTGTTTATACTTGTATTAGTTGCAAACTGGTCATTATTTTGAATATTATGTATTTCATCAAAGGCGATAGCTATTCTGAAAAATGTTTAATTGTTTAATTGCATAACATCACTTCTTAAACATTGTGTTTTTCTCCAATCTCTATTATATTTTTTCACGAAGCTAATGTCTATTTATTTCATTTCGTAAAACATATAAAAAATTGCATTTTAAGCCAGCCTGAAGCTGATACCTAGGTATTTCAAGTTTATAGTCTAACCATAGACAAATATATGCTCTAACATGGCTCTAACGTATAGATATGTATTTCCAAAGGGTACGATATGCGTGACTGCAATAGAAAACGATAGTTATGCCGCAAACGTCATTATTAATATCTTGGCCGCATAAAATGTAAAATATCGACCATACATAATTGATCACAATACACTGGTTCAACTATTCCAACACATGCTGCAGGCCTCACACACTTACCTAACAAAACAAGCAATGGACGTGTGCTAATTAGATACGTATCGCATCGGAAACGTGGGCATTAATGCCACAATTGCAACTTCAAGAAACTTAATATTACAACAAACGAAATGGGAAGTTATTCGATGCATATAACATTTATTCACTTTCAAATAGTTTGCGTAATGGCCAATTGATAAGTTCGTAACGAATGCTAAGCTGACTGCAGCGAATTCGGTCGCGAAATATAATTACTAATGAAATAAATTTCAGAACATTTTGAAACTACACTTAGATTTCTAATGTCTAGCAAAATATTAAGCAACGATTGTTATGTTTCGTAATATTGATAATATGTAGTAGAACTTGTAATAAAATTGAAGGTTGCTATTCGTGGAAAAGCTAAAATAGTGACTTTATTCACGCCATGTTCTCATGTTAACTATTTATAGTTTACCTGAACTTTCTTGAAATGCCAGATGAATTTATCTGGATCTATCTAATTGGGTATATTTGGATAGCATCTATTATTGAAGATACCTCAAATAATTGTAGTCGCATTTTAGGTACCTATAGCTATAGTGTCAACATGGTGTCAACCAACTAAGAGGCTACTAAACTTAAAACGTTTTTGAAACTTGAAATTCTCCTAGGCACATAATTTAATCTATCTATAATGACAGCGTGGAACGTCAACAAAAAAACGTAGATGGTTCAATTCGCAAAGCGAAATAATCTTATAATCTCCACAATAGCAATAATTAGTTGTTGGAAAAAATTGCACTCGACGTCAATGGCAGTGATGTCATACATTTGTATTATTCCGCCAGTAATGCAGACCACCTCATCATCACTTAATTCTGCGTGGAATTTATGGAATCATATTAAAAGACGCTTTAGTTAACGTGTTTTTTCTCGAACATTGTTATCACTATTTTGTATTTGATATTTCATTCTTGAAGAGCTGTAATATAACGAGTGTTTCGAGTAGTTTTTTTACGTTATTAATACGACTAATTCGAAAGCCTAATAAGGTCTACTGTTCTGCAATGATCTGCTTATATTCACCAACAAGGTCCTTCAAAACGGAACGCACATAATATGGTGCTCCTCCATTATCCTACTACATTGATACAGTGTAAAGTAGGTACCTACTGAGATAATAACGCGAATCAAAGCTGGGGAGAATATTATTTTTACTAATTTTCATTTAGAATTACCTATTTCCGAGTTTTTATGGTCGACCTGCTGATACCATCGATGGTTAGCCTAAAGCCTATTTGACACTTTGTGATACAGGTATTCTTTCATAGCTTACCTATCTGTTATTTTGACTAAAGATGAGTTAAACAAGACCCCAGAAGATGGGAAACTGGCCATTAATCTTAAAATATTCCTAACAATCAAACTAGCACACCTTTGTAATTTACTTAGCAAATAAGCAAATTTATTACAATGTATAAAATTTATCTATCTGTCTGTCTACTGAGACCAAAAGTTTAATATAAATTTATAAATTGTGTGTGAAATCTGGTGTAGATACATTTTTAACTTCGTTTATTTTCAATTGAACTTACCTTTTTGGAAAATTTATAATATGAGATGTATTCAAGTTTGCAAACCCCTGACTATTTAATTATTTTTTTTTTGACAATTTTCACACACGGCACAATCTGATCCCAATACTAAGCTTTCGCTTGTGTTATGGAAACCAGATGGCTGATAAACATACGTATATATAATTTTTAAATAAAGTATATAGATAATTAACACCCAGATGCAGAGCAAACATCTATGTTCATCACACAAATATTTGCCCCGGGTGGGAATCGAACCCACGACCTCTGGCTTGGAAGGAAGGGCCACTACCAACCAAGCCAACCGGTCAGTCAGTAATTAAGATGGTTCTAATTATAATAAACTAGATTTCCGCCCGCGGCTTCTCCCGCGTTTTCAAAAGAAAACCCGCATAGTTCCCGTTCCCGTGGGATTTCCGGGATAAAACCTATCCTATGTGTTATTCCAAGTTACCCTCTATATGTGTGCTAAATTTCATTGTAATCGGTTCAGTAGTTTTTACGTGAAAGAGTAACAAACATCCATACATCCATACATCCTTACCTACAAACTTTCGCCTTTATAATATTAGATTTGTAATATGTACCTACTTACCTCGTAGCTGGTACGAAGGTAGGTATGTTCAGTTTTGCACGCCTCATAAGCGAAGCGTTGAGGTGGGTACTACTGTCACTTCGCGCAAAACATCTGATTTTTCAAACTTAAAATGTCTTTATGCATCATACATTGCACTTGTAAGATAATACATACACACACATATTAAGAAAAAACACTATTTTTAACGTTCATGATATTTTTGATGTCATTTTTGTTATTTAAACTAGTTAAAAAACAGTTTAAAAAAGTTCTGTCTTGGACGTCCGTGTGTCTGTATGTGCGGATCCTTTTTCTTGTTAACACGATAGCGACCGAAATACTTTACTAATCGAGTCTTTTTTTTTCTCTTACGCTTGAGTATGCTCAGGAATAGAACCCTTTCATTTTTCAGGGTCTGATTCGATGTGGTTTAATTGTTATTAAATAAACAAAAATAATAATTAATAAATATTTATTAAAAAAAAATTATGAGGCGTGCACTTTTGGATTTTCCAAATTATTTAAACATATTATCCCACATGTGAATCGCAAGTGGAGGAAAATATAATTTCTTACTTAATTAATTAAAATTAAAATTAAACTTAATTGATAAAATATCGCCATGGCGCCAATTACATAATATGTATAAAGTACATTCTCTGGTCTGGTACATACTAATCATTATCACGTAGAAACGCATATAAAGATTGAGAACTTGTCTGACAGGTGAAACTAAAGGGCTTGCTGACATTCATTAGAAAAACGTGGTTAAATAAATTATAAACTGATTGGCTTCGAAATTTATTACTTTTATAATAATGAGGAATGAGAATAAATAAGCCAAGCGCCTATTGCAATTATTATATTTATCACCTAGCTATTAGTAATTAGTATTGAAAGTATAAATAATATTTCAGAATTCTTCATTAAAATACCTACTACATATTACCTAGTTGGTTAATGCTCACTTTTTGATAGAAAACGAGTAAGGTTTTATTTTGACCTCGATCACGACTTCTGTCTATTTCAGATGTTCTATTAATATAATAAAAGATCAAACTGTATGTTTGTGGTTCTAGTATACTGTATACCTAATATTAAAACTCACTTTCTTAGAATTTCATATGATGGATAGATATTTCACTTGTTTTTTTTATTTTCTTTAGAGAAACGACATGGAAACGACAACAGCATATTACTAGTAGTATTTAAAATTACTTAATTTATCTGACTGACCCATTGGTTAATTAGGTAGGTACTGATCTATAGCTCTATGATTAGAAGTGCCGGTTTAATAGCTATATGGACTCATGCATTTTAGACTCATTTCATATCATATAATATTATCTACAGGGTGTAATCGTTAAGTGTGCACAGGCGATTATTCCGTAACTATTGCAGATATCAAAAACTTTTAAACTTAAATCGAAAGCCCTTTACCTAATGAGTAAAATGACAATAATAACTTTTAAAAAATAAAACGGGAAATATCCAAAAAAGTTTCATTAAACACTCCCATACATTTAATTTTCCATACATATTGTGTTCAAAGCAAATGTTCGAAGTGACATCCTCGTTTTGGAATACCATTGTATTCCACATCGAGCTCTATTTACAGTTTCTAAATTAATTTTTATTAAAATTTGCGAAGTAATTTAAGCACAAATTAAAAAAAAGAGCCAAAATTTTTCATATTACATGTTTAGGATAGTCATTAGTCATATCTCATACTAAATGTATGGGAGTGTAAGGGAGTGTTTGGTGTAAAATTTTTGGATATTTCCCGTTTTATTTTTTAAAAGTTATTATTGTCATTTTACTCATTAGGTAAAGGGATTTCGATATAAGTTTAAAAGTTTTTGATATCTGCAATAGTTACGGAATAATCGCCTGTGCACACTTAACGATTACACCCTGTATATGTGCGAGAGATCTACAATTAAGGTAAAAGATAGGTATCCATCGAACTTCCCATCTTGAGTAGCAACACTTACTTATACGGAGTATGAATTTAATAATAATATTCTAATGTTTTCAACTCTTTTTATGTTTTTTGTTCAACATAATCGGAAGCAGAGGAAAAGCGGGTACTGCCCTGTTGTGGGGAGACAATATATTTTATTAAATGCAGTCATAGTTTTTGGTTAGGTCCATGTTAGGTCATACAGTTCTCCTATATTAATACGTCTTTATCCTAAATAAGATGTTACAAAGTGCGCATGTTAATATTATTAATTATCATTTTCAGGCTGTCGCAAGATCATGGAGACGTCTGAAGGTCCCCTACGAGATAACAACATGAAAAATCACTTCGCAAACAACGTGTCATTTCGGCAATAAATATAATTGAAAAGAGTATTAGAGTATCCAATAATATAATCAGGGTTAAAACTTTAAATGTGTGAAAGAGGGAGTGTGTTTTATTATCTCGGAACTGCAATTAATAAAAAATGAAAATAAAAGTTTTTTTAATAATTAATTAAAAAATGTCCTGTCCAGGATTTTCCGAGTCAACCCATTTTTAATACATTTTTTAATACACTGAATTTATTATAAAATTGGGCTCATTCTATTATCAAGCCGGTGAAGGTCGACCTATGTTCGGATCTTAGACCATTAAAATATTTGACAATTATTTTGATACTTTTTTGATGTAGTTGTATAACAGGTATAATCTTGGGTATAACCAAGGGTATAACAAATGATAAAAATTATAGATGAACTAGTTTAGACATAAAAAATTCTGAAAGCAGACATAGGGAATTAACTATCGTAATACATACTAGGTACTAAAATTTCAGTCAACTTGTATTGCTTTAGATTTCTGGATTCGTAAAACATATTTGGATTCAATACTGTATAGGTACATATTTAAATAAACAATGAACAAAGTAAGCTTATATTATGTCAGTAATTATGAACAAGATGTTTTTTCTTTACTAAGATGTTTTTTCTTTATACAACTATTCATTACAAAGGTTAATAGAGATTATTATTACTTAAGTATATGGCATTATATAGGTATTATAGTATCTCCCTATTTCGTAATTATACAGCATCTTTAGAACTTCAGTGCCTTAAATTAGTGCATAGAATAACTTTCATAGAACAAATATAACTACTCTAACAAAGTTTTCATTGAGAAAAGAGTCCAAAAACTGCTTCTGGGAAATTTATAGATTTATATTTATATGAAACTACCCTCATATATCCCATGCTACTTACAACTGTTCAATTTTCTGTGTGAAGATTTGTTACAGGGGCAGCCTCTTATCCTGTCTAGTTCAACACTTCAACTGCTACATGCTTACGAAGATTTAAACATTTCAAGACTTTCAAGACATTTGGGTTTACCGCCTTGGCAGTGTGGTTAGCTGGTTGTTAAGTGATAAGCAACAGCCACTAACGGCACTGCCTCTGCGTACTCCTGTATCACATCAGTTTGAAGATTCGTCGAGCAGAAGCAAGAAATATTCTTCGTAGATTATATGTTCATTCACTGAATTGGTTTTTTAATATTGTATGTTTGATAGTTATGCTGTCGTTAATTATAAATTTATAATATTGTGTATATTTAACTGAATTGTTTTTAATGTTGTATTTGTTGTTATGTGTTAGTAAATATGTGATCAATATGATCAATTCAATATTGTTTTTATCTAAATACCTTTAGGTGCCTTCATGAAATTATGGATACAAATGTGCGGAGTTTTATTAAAACGATATTCCTGTTATATTCTGAATTATTTATTTATCAATTAATTTCTGATAAAGCGATTTTTATGTTATTTTTATTTCCTCAATTTGTTAAATAATAAACTAATAAAAATTGTTTTCGAGTTGAGTTGAGCAAATGTAATGTTAATCGGTACTTAGTTAGGACTGTCTTCCTGAATAGGTAATAAATTATCTCGATATTTGGTTTGTGTAAATTATCTAATAACTCGGGCTTGCAAATATACTTCCAAAGGAAATGTTCCAATATAATAACACAATCAATGTTCATATTTTAAGTATCACAAAGATGTCACATTTGTTGCCTAATTAATTTTTTTTCATAGGTCGAGTATATTATGACGATCTATGTATCTATAACTATTGTTATTCCCTCATTTTTACAACGTTTATTTTATTGTTCAATTGGATAAAATAAATGTGAATATAGAATTTGTTAGTCTATTGCATATCCGAGGTTCCCCAATCCGATGTTACTACAAAATTGAACATGCCAAGCCTGCAGAATGTGGACTAAATCGCCATGGTAGTAGGCACGTTATAAAATAGTGCTTTCATACACAACGTCAACGCATTCTGTCGCTAATGCACTAAAATAAATGCAATTACGTTCAGGTGCATTTATCGGAGAGGTGCCAACTCGACACTCGTGCTCGACACACGTGCCACCGACATAATAATTATTCACAACCATATTTGTAGCGACGTCTTGAGCTAAATAATATGGCTCGTTGTGCATTGACTGTGCACTTTCGAAAGATGAAAATTGTAATCATGTTTCTCATGTTTTGGTTATTGGACTTAAATGAAAATTTGTAAAGTATCAAACGATTGTGTTGTGTAAAAAATATAGACAGAAATAGAGTAACAGAATGTTTTGGAAGTAGAAACAAATAAAGAGAAAGGAAATAAATAAAAATAAGTATAATAAAATGTTTATTACATTTTTCTACACATAAATTACATGTTTAGATGTTCAAATTACATACTGTACAAGTGGCTACAAACTAAAAATGCTTTCTTAATTATTACAAAAATATACGAATCTAACTTATTTTAAGAGACCAAACGCATTGACAAATTAAAAAAAAAACTTTATTCGCATTCAGATATTGGAATTTCTACCAAGATAAAAAGTATATAAAAATAGTATAAGTATATTACACGCTCCTATATAAATTAGTGTCTAAAAACGAGTACCCACACCTAATTTAACATAATATACAAACTGAAGTTGTTCCTACGAGTCTATAATGTAGTCCACTCTTGTATTACTGTTTGTGTTAATGTTAACAATATAATATAACACCTACTAATTTGTTTTATTTATCATCTTATACCCTTGTTATTGTTAAATAAAATTATTGGTGGGTTCGCTAAAGGATAATAAAAACTAGACCACAGTATCATATATTATAGGGCGGAAAACATTGATTCTAATGATAACTGTATCAACCGTGTTTCATTCATAATATAACAATCAAACTTGCATGCTTATATTAAAATGAAAAATATTAATATAATGAGCTTATGTATGTTTTTGATAATTTTGGATGGATGTTAAAAATCATATGCAAAAATTACTAGGAAATGTTTATTAGTAGTTCCGCGTTTCTGCACTAGATGGCATTCATAAACAACTTTTTTATAAACTCGCTGCATTCTTTTTTGATTCCATCGTATTTGAATATTGAAAATGTAACAAAACAAAAAATAGGGTAAATTAAATTATAATGGCATAAGTTTTTATATTGAAAATTCAATATTTTGCCTTTTATTATTTCCAATTTCAACAACATCGATTACACATATGGACAATACAGTGTGAACACGTTAAGACATTCAAAGAGGTAGTTGTTTTCCGTACATTCTTAGCGCATACTCCGATATTAAGATTAATATCGCTTCACTTCCAGTGATTACTCAAATGTAACCTAAGTATTGCTTTTACTACAATACCAGATAAATGTAACAGTGAAATTTAAACCTTAAAGCCTTAGGTTACACTCCATAATCGCTGGTTATGTGAAAATTACCATTAACTATAGCTACATCATAACATACCAAACCAATGGGTCGACTTCTCTAAAACACGCCTCACCATTTTCATAATTTGAAGTGTACCGAAAATAAACCAGTAATGAATTGTGTTTGTGAAAATGTTAAGATAATTTTTATAACATAAAACATGACGAAAACTGCAATTGAAAGTTCTGAAGATATAATCAACATGCATATGACTAAAAATACTCCTAAAGCGAACCTACATTAATTCAGTGATTTGTTATTTCAGTGACATCGTTAAAATCCACTATATAGCCTTAAATTAAAGGTGCAATAGCTTAGATTCTATTTAATCTCCCTAAGCGCAGTCAGTTCCAATTGATCTACAAAAGGTACAAATAAATAACTAGCAAGTGAAAGTACTTACATACAAATATTCTAACTCTATTGATTTGTATATTGTTATAAAACGAAAGTGCAGGTACCCTATGTGGATGGTAAGCGTATCCGATAAATATCCTACCTTGTATATAGAGGCGGAGGGCTTTGCCCCATTCTTATATAATAGACCCAAATAGTACTCCAATTTACGAAGACACGCCTATCATTTGCATAAAGCGTAAAACATTAACGTAAACAATGATGATTATTATTGTTCGGTATGGCTGAAAAAATGTCAAATGTCGCAATGAGTGAATGGTTTCTATTCTCTGTAGTAAACAAATGACGCAGGCGCGTCAACGTAAAAAGCAACTACTAGTACTAGTCGATAGTAAAAAATATGACCTTCAAATATACTGAAACGAATATTCTAATTTAAATAATCGGTAAAGTTATTCTATGGTATGAAATAAATGTTGTTCTTATAAGTGATGTGATATTGTCGATACAAATGAGCTATGTACGAATGTTCATCTCCTACAAAAATATACATTTATAATAGTATAGGTAAAGCAAATATTACAATAGGTTAGTCAATGGGATCCTTTAATCCTGTCCAATTATTAAGACCATTATCATGTATTAAGACAGTAATATTTTTGGGTTGACAAAACAATCTTTAAAAAAATAATTACAACCGAAGAATAATCTACTTTATTCACAAAAAATTTCAAACTAAAAGATGATTGTCCAAAATTTCTTAAATTACAAGTATTCCAATAAACTTAAAATAATGTACTTTTCGAGTTTCGAATTCCAATAAATATGTAAGTGTTCTATCACTTCGACATTAATCACAATAATTACTTATTAGGAACATAACGTTATCTACAAAAATATTTCATTTGGTTCTATTAGTCAATTTTAAGGGAATACAATAATGTCTAAATGAGTCGTTCCTTACCTTACTTTCCCAAACCAGTAAAGTCATGTATCAATCTAATAAAAATTATGAACTCTATGCTGGTGAATATGATGATTAATAAAATAACATTGGTTAAATAACTTGGTGGCAAGACACCCAAATATATTATGTTGATATATGAATCCTATAAATTTATTTATGTCCAAATCTATTCATTGAAGAAACAAGAAAATCAACCAAAAAGAACTGATCTATGGGCATTTAAAAGAACGTCGATTAATCAAACCCAATATGATAAGAAAAGATGTTCAAAATCTATATGCAGTGAAATTTTACTATAGCATTGAAAAAGATTAGCATATAGTCATGTTGATGAGCAGTTAATATTTTTGGTGGAAAACTATGATTTACTACAGGATCAAGTAAAATGTGAATTTTAGAGTGCAAGCAAATAAAAACTATAGTTGTGAGTATGGATATGTAAAATGGATAGACGAATAATGGTATGACCACACTATACAGTCATATAAGTCATATTCAGAAAGGCTATGTGAGCAAAATTAGTTCCCTTTATACGTTAGAGCTTTATATGAATATAATCGACCCTATTAACTACTTCATTTAATACAATTCTGAAACTTTAGGAATCTGTAGTTTTGTTAATTGATGGATATTCTTTACTGTATCAAAGAAATCGTCCATTAAAACCATCTACAAACCAATGACCTTGAAATCCACATAGATATTAGCTATTCTCATATACCACTTCATTCATACTATACAGTAACACGACAGACGGAAGATTGAAGAACACGACATAACAACGCGAACCCTTACCTAAACCAGCTATTTGTAATAATTTCACGAAGATACCATAAACCTTCAATTTATCATACAACTTTATTAAACTATTTTATCAAAACATAGAGCGAATTTCGCCACGAACGAACGAAGTTATTCGGAACAAAATGTCATAAGGTTAAAAACAAACGAACGAGACAACTGAAGTATATTTCCTGGCTTATCAAAATATCAACCAATACATAACGATCGTAACTGTCTGTCTCTTTCTTTTGCTTTGAATTATGTGAGATGGCAATACATTTAATTCGAATTACTTATATGAAGTAAAATATTATTAATTCAATGTTATTTAATTTAATCTCTTATTGTGATAAATTGAATATTGATGTTTTTATGTCCTTCGTGAAATTACGACCACGACCACACGCAACCTCAATCGGAGCCAATACAACAACAACACTTCAAAATTTCTACATCTACCATTCTAAGCGAGGACCGACAAATTTTTATAAATACTTTAGAATAACTCGAAACATTATATTCGTTTATTTTAAAATTACACTTAATGTGTATACATATTTTATTGTTTATTCTTAATTATTGCTTTGTTTCACTTATTCGTGTTCATGTTGGAATACTTTAAAACTAATAAAAATTGCAAAACAGCGAAAGTTTTAAATACGGGAAGAAAAAATCTTATTTGAAGTTCATTATAGAATATTATAATAGTAACCAATCACTTCAAAAATGTTTACAGTAATTATTCAGTATGAAAATTTATATTTAATAGTACTACAATTCCCAATTAAGTAACCCTTAAATGATAATAAACTAACTAAAACATATAACCGAAATTTGATCGAATTCGTTAAAAAATGCAAAATCTACACCCAGCCAAATAAGCCCCATAATAATAATACTGTTTTCGGTTTACACAAATTTAGAAATTTTGTGACGTAAAAACGTGAATATGTACAACTTAAAAGATAAAAAAATAAAAATAATCATGTCAATAAAAACGAAGAATGACTCTTAACAACAGAGATAAAAGAGCCGAAACTAGTAATTTTTATTGACATGATTTGGATCAACGCAATTCTTAAAATTCAAATTGAACTGTATGTCCTTTGTCATTGAGTACATTTTTGCATACTTAATAAAATCCAAGTCAAAATCGTGGAGAAAACGAACTTATTGTTCAGAGAATAAGGTTGATATTTGCGTTGACCTTCAAGAATTTATCGGTACTCTCTTACCTACATATACCAACTACTGCTTACCAAACGTAATATTTCACTAACACACCAAATTAAAGCATAAATTCCAACTTCACATCACGTAAACAAATTTGTTCCTAAATATAATAGTATTAGAGTTTATTTTAAAATGAAAGAGACGGTTATTATATTTATGTTATGAGGGCGCGCTCGATGGCTCCATGCTCACTGCGGTTACTTGCATCTGGAATAATACATAATATATTTTTTTAAATTCCTCCTCCCAGTGAATTAATCTAGTTTTTATCGTGCAAGACTGAAAAAAATAAATATATGTACATATCTGCTGCTATTATTTATTCTGAGTCGTAATGGTAAAATTTTATTTTTATTACATTACTAGCGGTCCGCCCCGGCTTCGCCCGTGGTACATATTTACGTTTTCTCTACATAAAAACCATCATCGTACTTCAAGGAATATAATAAAAAAAGAATTATCGAAATCGGTTCAGCCGTTCTCGAGTTATGCGCTTACCAACACATTTTGCGATTCATTTTTATATATAAGATTAATAATTTCAATCAATTTACCAATCAGATATAGCGGCTCCGTTCTAGTTACCTTAATCATGGGTTCTCATGGGCTAATTAAATAAACCTACTTATGCTACAAAATATACCCCCATTTTTTATTTTGTAAATAAAAAAATGGGGGTATATTTTCCTGGGTCCTACCTAAAAAAGGTAATATTTAAGCTTTTAATGTTATGAAAAAGCTACCTTATTCCTCGGCGATTGTGAGAAAACACATTCGGGCATGTCAAGAGCGCGCTCGTCCAATACGGCTTCTAACGCCGCCGCAAGTTCTGAGCTTTCGGCAAATGTACTGCCGCTTTCCGCTATACAAATAACATGCAACTTTATGAATTATGAGTAGAATAAGAGGTTTTTATAAATAGTACTAGCTTTCTACCCGCGGCATCGCCCGCGCAGTCAAAGAAAAACCGGCATAGTTCCCGTTCCCGTGGGATTTCCGGGATAAAACCTATCCTATATCCTTTCTCGGGTATCAAAATAACTCTATACCAAATTTCATGCAAATTGGTTCAGTAGTTAAGGCGTGATTGAGTAACAGACAGACAGACAGAGTTACTTTCGCATTTATAATATTAGTATGGATTATCTTTAAAAAATACAAACATTAAGATTTCATTCCCTTTTTTGTCTAAGAAAAACTTAACTAAGAAAAGGTACTGTCTTTTTTCATAACATAAAAATTACACATTGTATAATGATATAAAATAACGAAAATAGTACATAATATAAGTTTACCTTGATTGAAAAACTCCGTGAACGCCTCATCAGGTATCTGACTCAACACTGAAGGATCCAGAATGTCATCGGGCGGCACGTGGCCAACTTCTGTTGAAAAAAATGTTGTGTGGTTTTATGAAACCACGGTAAAAGTGAAACTTAGGCACAAAATTATCGTATTTGTACGATAATTATCGTACGGTTCGACCGTCACGCGACATGCGCTACACAGACCAAAAAGTTTGAGACGATGTAATAAAAGTTTCACTTTAAAAATTAATTTACTATCAGAAATTTTTATTTGATTGGAACAAATGAATCGAGTGACTAACCTTATGAATAAACATAATGATTTTCGGTAATATAAAAAGTACTTTTTAACGACACCTAAATACCGAACTAACAAGAATATTTTAATCTGTTATGTGTAAAACCCTCTCGAACTTATCGTAGCAATATTTTTGATATAAATTATAATAACTTACCAAGCTCACCAGAATTATTTGTCATGTATTCGCTCTCACTGAGACCGCCGACCACCGTGTCTTCAGAACTGTCGTACGATGAATTCGAGCAAGCGTTTATTTCTGAAATATTCATTATAAAGCTCTTTTAAACGCATTTAGGGATTTTATTTTACTATAAGTATAAATCAAGCACTTGACTGGAAACATTCATTTCTAGTTTCCACACACACACACCCTCAAACATCATAGGGAATTGAGCTCAGAATAATTATAGTAATATAGGTAGTTAATAAAATGAAAATATTATTGTATTGTTTGATACCTTGTTCTTGTGTACAAAAATTGAATTAAATCTGTCCGTTTAGAGTGGGTTAAAATTGACTTTAGAGGAGTTAATCATATACAAACATATAGCTTAAGCGTTTAAAAAAGAGATGGAAAATGTCTTTATTTTGATATTAAGTGGACTTGAGTAGTAACATCTATTAATTATGTTTGCGTGTTATTTCAATTCAATGCATAAGGAAATGCAACTAGCGGAAAGAATTGTAAATTTTCTATTTCCTAGATATAAATGTACATAGTAATTTCTTGTGAAATTATACAACTATGACTATGATACGGAAAATGTCGATTCCATTCCCGATAATAATAGGTACTTATAATCCTATTAATATTATAAATGTGAAAGTTAGTATGGATGTTTGTTACTCTTTCACGCAAAAACTACTGAACCGATTACAATGAATTTAAGCACACATATAGAGGGTAACTTGGATTAACACATAGGATAGGTTTTATCCCGGAAATCCCACGGAAACGGGAACTATGCGGGTTTATCTTTGAAAATGCGGGCGAAGCCGCGGGCGGAAAGCTAGTAATTGATATTTATATAATATGTACCTATTAGATACGGACTCGCCTATTCTATCCTATTTCTGTGTATGCTTTCCATCAGGAGCATATTTACCTCCGTATCAGCCGTATCAATTATACGGGGGACCCATGGGCCCCTAACGTGGGTGTATCAAAGAACTAAGTTTAAAAATTGAAACCTTCATCTAAAAAGAGCATCAAAAATATTGAAGTTGTCCTACAAACTTTATACCAAAAAAAAATTAGATGGGACCCGTTCATCACGAAGCGCCGCTGCTTTTCATTCTGTAATTGAGTGAGCTTTTTATTATCGAACGTACCTGACAGGCTCTGCGTGTGCACGGGCGGCCGCTTGGGCACGAGTGAGTGAGCTTTTTATCGGATACATACCTGACAGGCTCTGCGTGTGCACGGGCGGCCGCTTGGGCACGAGTGAGTGAGCTTTTTATCGGATACATACCTGACAGGCTCTGCGTGTGCACGGGCGGCCGCTTGGGCACGAGTGAGTGAGCTTTTTATCGGATACATACCTGATAGGCTCTGCGTGTGCACGGGCGGCCGCTTGGGCACGAGTGAGTGAGCTTTTTATCGGATACATACCTGATAGGCTCTGCGTGTGCACGGGCGGCCGCTTGGGCACGAGTGAGTGAGCTTTTTATCGGATACATACCTGACAGGCTCTGCGTGTGCACGGGCGGCCGCTTGGGCACGAGTGAGTGAGCTTTTTATCGGATACATACCTGACAGGCTCTGCGTGTGCACGGGCGGCCGCTTGGGCACGAGTGAGTGAGCTTTTTATCGGATACATACCTGACAGGCTCTGCGTGTGCACGGGCGGCCGCTTGGGCACGAGTGAGTGAGCTTTTTATCGGATACATACCTGATAGGCTCTGCGTGTGCACGGGCGGCCGCTTGGGCACGAGTGAGTGAGCTTTTTATCGGATACATACCTGACAGGCTCTGCGTGTGCACGGGCGGCCGCTTGGGCACGAGTGAGTGAGCTTTTTATCGGATACATACCTGACAGGCTCTGCGTGTGCACGGGCGGCCGCTTGGGCACGAGCCTGCGGCGCCGCTTGGGCTTGCGCGGCGGGCGCGGCGGCCGCGCGAGCCGGTTGCCCGCCCATACGCGCTTGCGAGCCGCTTTCTGTGGACGCCCCTCGCGGTTTAGGAGCTCGTAGTTGTCCTGTGGGATTGCAATACATAATTACATACATTTATAATACAGTACATTACATTACGTATGTATAAGTAGTCAAATTCAAATTTTCAAATTCAAATTTCAAATTTATTTATTTGTTTCACAATTTTTTACACCTTCTATAAATTGTAGTGAATCCCTGGTTAACCCACTAGGAAAAACCTGTGCGGGGTCAACCAGTGACCTCCGTCGGCTTAGCATATTTTTAACAATATGATTTTAACAGTACATATTTAGAGACAGAAATTTTTATGTAGGTACAATCTTCAAACTTAATTAGTCTTAACTTTAAAAAATAAATAAATATATAAATAAATATTATAATATACATATAATATATATAAAGATATTCACTATAAAATGGTTTCTTACAAGTTATCTAATTATGTGAGTATGTGTGTCTGTGTGTGTGAGTGAGTTTGTATGCGCTTGCGTGTACGTGTGTGTGCGTATGTATGTGTGTGTTTGTGTGATTTTAGTAGTTGAGAATTTTTTTTTTTCATCCACTCAGAAGTTTTTTTTATCAAAAAGTAAACATCTTAAACCTTTTGCATTGATATTTTCAACTACCCGCATTGTAATAAAAACCGTGCAAATGTTAGGTTGTATCTCTTCGGTGCACTAGCTGGATACCTTCACCTCATATACATAATCTTATAATATATATAAATCTCGTGTCACAATGTTTGTCCTCAATGGACTCCTAAACTACTTAACCGATTATAATATAATTCGCACACCATGTGCAGTTCGATCCAACTTGAGAGATAGGATAGTTTAAACATGTAGGTACCACGGGCGAAGCCGGGGCGGACCGCTAGTTATCTAGTACTATTATAAAGGCGAAAGTTTGTAAGGATGTATGGATGTATGGATGTATGGATGTTTGTTACTCTTTCACGTAAAAACTACTGAACCGATTACAATGAAATTTAGCACACATATAGAGGGTAACTTGGATTAACACATAGGATAGGTTTTATCCCGGAAATCCCACGGGAACGGGAACTATGCGGGTTTTCCTTTGAGAACGCGGGCGAAGGCGCGGGCGGAAATCTAGTTATATTATATTATAGCTCATTATCCACTGACCCGCTTCCACGCGTGCTCCGGGCAGAGCGGCGTCTGCTCGTGCAGCGGCAGCAGCGGCTGCTTGCAGCGCTCGCCGCCCGCGAACACGGCCGCGCACGCCGCGTACAGCCGCTGCTCGGGCGCCAGCGTCACGTGCGCGAGGCAGTAGCGCCCGCACGGCAGCGGCGTTTCGCTGCACTTCTCTTCTGCGCACATGTTGGACGCGTTTGCGTCCAACTTGCTGCTCTCGCCGCCTGACCACCCACTTGCTCTGTATATAAGTTATTTTAATTTTTTTTTAAAGCTGTTATAATAATGTACTTATTACATGACAGGATGATAAACTATTATAACAAAATGAATCGTCAATCAGACGACAATAGATTGAAGTATTTTTTAATATATTTTTTGTTACTTAGAGAAACATGTCCAAAAGTATAAATTGAATTATTGTCTTGTTAATGGGTTTTGGTAAGTTACAAATAAATTATTTATGAAGATTTGTCAATAGGCCAGAGGCATAAATACAATTATGTATGTAGTTATGTTTTGCGGCAACAATACTTGCCTTAGTTTTCTGCGTTCTTGTAATGATAACGTTGAAGACATACCACGCATCGCCAATAAATGATTCATAGTTTGTTGTGGAAGACGGCAAGAACTTTTTCCATTCAGTTGTCTCTGTAATTATTAAAAACTTTTAATAATACCTCAAAAAATTACATATACTTATTAATAAGTAGTGAATAATGTCATTACCATCATGAATACAGTAATATAACTCTTATTTATAAAAAAAAAAAAACTGAAATAAGAAGATTACAAAATTACCTTAATCTTCCAAACTAAGACGCATTACCTTTATAAGGGTAGCCAAAGCTTTATGCTCATTATGTTTCTTAGTCAAGTGCATGCTGGTAGCCGTTCTCATGACGTGTCTCCTCATGGCCGCCCTCCGTAACTCCAGTCGTGCGCTACGAGACTCCGCTGCACTTTCTTCTACACATACCGGACCGGAGGCAGATTCTAAAAATATATTAAATTCTAAATATTTGAGACTAGATTTCCGCCCGCGGCTTCGCCCGCGTTTTCAAAGGAAAACCCGCATAGTTCCCGTTCCCGTGGGATTTCCGGGATAAAACCTATCCTATGTGCTATTCTGATGTATAAGGTATATTGTGGTAAAGTTTCATTCAAATCCATTCAGTAGTTTTTATGTGAAAGAGTAACAAACATCCATATAAACTTTCGCCTTTATAATATATATTAGATTTAAAATCATTACCATTTCCTATTGCAAGAGACAACAGGATGCATCCCTTTCCATCCAAAATAAATAGGTTATAATTTTTTTTTAATTTTAGCAGTAAAAATTGTAATGTTGCCAATAAATCTTATACATATAATATAAAAATGAATCGCAAAATGTGTTGGTAAGCGCATAACTTGAGAACGGCTGAAACGATTTCGTTAAGTAATTCTTTTTTTATTATATTCCTTGTAGTACGCGGGTGGTTCTTATGTAGAGAAAACGTAAATATGTACCACGGGCGAAGCCGGGGCGGACCGCTAGTTACAAAATAATATTCTTACATTTATTATTAGTTTCCAATGTTTAATTAATAAATTCTAAGTAATAGATATAAAGTAAGTCGGTAAATATGAAAAAGTTATGTTTATTACAATTTTACCTGTAATTGTTTTTAATTTTTGAAACTCAATAAAATAAATGAAAATAAATATTATATAAACTTAACATATGGATAATCCAATAAATAAAGACTTCTGAAAAGACACATTGTGTTTTTAAAATATGTTTTCAATAACATGTAGAATTACTGAGTTGTAATACAACATTTGCAAGAGGTTAAAAGTTCATTGCATTTAGATACTTTGTGCAATAAAATAGACTTGCATTCTTAATCTTATTATACTTTAGCTGTATGACATTGCACAAAGTGAATGTTGTAATTATTATTATTTACTTTTACATTTATACTATTTTAAAATAGCCCGATTTGAATGTTACTCTATAACATTTATATTAAAGGTATAATTTTATGTAAGTATAATAAAAAAATAAATACCATTTCTATTCAAACTAACTACATCACAATAAAAATGTACCAAAATCGGGCAAATTGTCATCATCGCTGCTGCTACTCTCAAGCTGTCTGAACGGATTCCACTTCTGTGCGTCCAAAGGTCCACATTGAAACAACTCTTCATCGGGCGCGTGCCAGGCCTTTATAGGCACTACTAATGCTTTACACTGTGTTGGTATCCGTTGTAACGCCTCATGCATAATAGGCCCTCTACCCTTTTTCACTTTCGCCTGCGATGGTTTAACTGAAAGAGATATGTAATTTACTTGTAAAGACAATTTAACGGATTCTATTAATGAATTTTTTAAAATCTTGGTAGTTTTTGACGTGACAACGTCTTATAATTCGATAGAGCCGGCTGCACGCACGAAAAACCATGACTCATGCGGCGTTACCTCGCTCTGAGGCGTTCCATGTAAGGCTTGAAATGCAAGCGAGAGCGCGGAACGAGCGACAAAGAAGCACAATCGGCTTTAAGACGTTGTCACGTTCAACTATCGTCAGTAAACCGACTTTACAGACAACCAATTTTTTTTTTATAAAAACAACCTATAAACAGAATGTACGAAATACCTTATAAAATAATGAGTTGATATAATTTTGTTTTTCTCTCTATTTCAATTATATTTGAGTAAAGATGTTGAGATAGTTATTTTATTTTTTGTAAACTAATTCTTAATTTAAATTATTAATACTAATTCTTAATTATTTTTTTTTATTTTGACAAGAATTCATAGTGAAACTAACCTGTTGATGGTTTTTTGGGAGCAGGTGTAGGTTTAACAGGTGCAACAATAGGTTCAGTCTTAATGGCTCCCATTTGGCATTCAGTTAAACATTGCTCTCGCTTGAAAACATCTAGAAATGTCTCCTGCCCACCCTTACCCACTGAAGTTGTCTTTTCATTGCTTATATTACTGTTAGTAATACTGACTTTACCAGTCTGTAATGTGGTATGACCCTTTGGGCTATGAACACTTGGCCGTCTAATTGCAGTGACGTTAGCTTGATTCGTACAATTGATTTGACTTTGTTGCTTCTTAACTTTGGTATTTATAGCCTTACTCTCAACTAACTTGTTTTCTGTAGTACTTATGTTCGGTTCATAATGACCATTCAAAACTGGTTCCTTCAATTCTTCCTTTATATCGCCATTGGTGAGCACTCCCAGAATATCCAATTCTTTATTTGGACTATTGAGTAGTTTCATTTTGTCATCAACTCCATCAGCGAATATAAAATTATCATCGGTCTGACTGACAGTAATCTCTCCGGCAATAACATCAGAATCATGAAATGTGTATAAATCATTGTGATCTATTTTGAATTTTGTATGAAAATAGTTATCAGTTAAATGGGGTATATAAGCTTGTTCATCGCCAGAACTATCATGAATGAACATGTTTACTTCACTATTGCAACTTCCAGGCACACTCTCAACAGCCATTTTATACTGGGACGCACAACTCGCATCGGATATATTTTGGGGAATACCACTGAAACTACATGTACAACTTGTATAAGTAATTGTTACGTGATTTCAACATTCGTAATCTCTTTCGAAACTTTATACTTACCCCACATTTTCTGAAGCACTCAAATAGGACATACTGGGTACATTTTACAACCTAATGTTATAAACATAAATAAGTGAAATGCAACAAGGTCATTGGTCCCAATGCTACACTGAAATATAAAGTTGTAGTTTGTTTAATTCTTGAGGATGTTATTTGTTGTAAAATACGTATTATTTTGTTGGAAAACGAGATAAGACTTCTTTTCTACTACAATGACAAATAACATGACATATGTCAAAAATACTTAAAACGATTAATTTACGAAGAATTATTGAATAATTTGTCTGAAGAACGTCTAGAAATAGCATATATTAAAATAATAAATTGTCTTATGCTATTTATCTAGATAAAAATCACTGCTAAGCAATTACAAAAAGAGAATAAGCCAACAATAAAATATGCGTCTCGAATGTTATATATCACGTTTAAACTTCTAACATATATTGAATTACCCGTTAACAATAACAGTACTGAATATTTATACTATATAAACAGTATTCTACACACAAATATCTTTTTAACGAAAAGCTTTGTTGTACAAACTTATTTCAATAACATCAAAATGATTAATGATTGACAGATCACAGAAAACCAGATAGGACAGTTATGCAATGCGTTCAAGTTTAAATTATTTGTTATACATTTCGGGGTATGATAAAAATAAAAGCAATTTTATAAATTGATTAAAATAAGTAAAAATTACTTCTACATCGGTGGTTTTTAATACTTTAAGGGCTGATTTTTCAATCCTTGGTTAAAACTTATTCGTCGAATAATGTATAAAACTACCATTTTAAAAACGTATTCTAATTGCCCGTATTTGACAGCTTACGTGACATTTTAATATTATCGTGTAATACTTTATTGGACGGATAAGTTTTATCCAAGCATTGAAAAGTCGGCCCTAAGTGACCAGTGCAAACTTAGCACCCCATCTATGGAATTTTGGGTCGAAAATGACCTAGATCGTTAGGTCCCCGTTAGGTCCTTTAAGGTCCACCAATTTTTTCGTTAGGTCCCCTTTAGTTTTTTTTTAAATAATTTTTTAAATTTTAGGTATAAAAAAATTACACTTTAGCACCCCATCCATAGAATTTTGGGTCAAAAATGACCTTAATCTATAGGTCTTCGTTAGGTCCTATAAGGTCCCACAATTTTTTCGTTAGGTCCCCTTTAGTTTTTTTTTAAATATTTTTTTTTTAATTTTGGGTATAAAAAAATTACACTTTAGCACCTCATCCATATCAAAATTGGCGAATTTTATCAAAATCGTATTCTTTACCGTTAGGTCCGTATAGGTCCATCATTGAAATTGTTAAATTATTTATTTTATTAAAATCTATATATTTATAAGAAAGTCGTGTTAGTTACTCCACTTATAACTCAAGAACGGCTGAACCGATTTAGCTGAAAATTGGCAGGGAGGTAGTTTAGAGCCAGGAGAAGGATATAGGATACTAAATATGTACCACGGGCGAAGCCGGGTATATATAATAAGTTATAAAATAATTGAAACCTGCGCATGCGCCTTAGAGCATTAAGACATGCGCACATCATACATAAACAGCGCGAAATTTGTAATTGGTATCGTTTCATTTATTAAATCAATAAATAAATCTATACTAGTCACGTCTGGTTCGAAAGATGAGACTGGCTTTTTATTTCGAAAATTTATTTGGCAACACTTAACAGTTAACTGTCATTAAAACCTGAGTTGTTGATGTGTCAAAGCTTGTCAAAGTGATTTTATTTTCTGCGATTTTAGCTTAGGATTTTAGTGATTTCTAATAATTGAAAACTGAGTTGAAAACATGACGAAAACTTTAAACTATGATTAATAAATTTAAAAAGAAACAATTTGAAAGAGATGTAGTTTTCAAGGAAAAACACACAGTGTGACTTGATATTTTGATACTTTTCATCTTGATTGCATTGCACATTATATGATTTGTTTAATATTATTATTATTATTTTGCATGGATGATACCAGTAATCCAGTTATAAACTATTAAAGCAACAATATAAAATTGAACGATCTGTCCGTTCAAAATGTTTAAAGACACAAAATCAGTATCTCAACGAGATTTCTTCTATGACCGAACCATGTTATTCATGTTGAAGAGCAGTACAAAAAAAACAAGATGGAATAACTGCAGAAATGGAAGAGTTAATGATGTCAGAGATAATGATAGTGATTCTTATTCTTTATTCGCGGCTGAACGCGGCTTTTAGATTTAATATGATTATATTGATTAAACAAAATTTAATTGTATTTTATTATGTTTTTTATTACTTTCACTAGCTGTTCTTTTTTTTATCTGTATCAGATAACTGTACCAGATTACATATATATAATATTATATAGATGAAGAGTTTGTAGAGGTTGTTAATCTCTCAAAAAAACAAAGCTCGTAATAATAAATTAAAGTATCAAAACTTTATTTCCAACTATAACCTAAGTTACCATTAGGTTACCTTAATATGATGATTTTTTGAATTTGCCGCCTTTTCCAGTCTTATCTTTCGTTAGCCGGACTATCACCACAGTATCACCATATTTCCTACAGTATGGCGACGAATGTACTTGTGCAGAGAAACGGAGGGGAACTGGCGGGGGGTCGGGCGACGCGGGCCGCTTAATGCAATCACGCTGAGTTTGCATTAACTATCGCGAAAGGACGACGCAGTCGTATTTTTTGTGTAATAATTTTATTATACATAGGTACTTACATATTCTATTATGGCGCGCAAAAACTGTTCCGTTTACGGATGTAAATCTACATTGAAATCCCAGAAGGAAACAATATTTCAGAAAGATTGTATTAATAATTGTATCTGTTGAATTAAAATCAAAGCTATGTATATGTTGTCCTCATTATTTTCTAATCAGATTGTACATCCCAATGCGAATGCATTACTTCTTAAATGGTATAATATACAATTAAGAACATCCAAAAATAAAGTGTCCACGTAAATAATATTTAGCAGTGCAATATCTGTAATTATATATTTATGAACAAATGATTACATCAGATTTAATAATCGCAATTATTTTGAATGTACATATGAATAAATGATTTCATCATAATATTAATAATCACAATTGTTTTATTTCCCATTTGTTGCAACCCTAGCGTATTTTCGTGTGGCAGCGTAAGTACCTACGCTGGCGGCGGCATCGCGCGACATCAAAGGCGTTTCCTTACTGTAGGAAATAATATTGTAATACTGTGCTATCACTATCATTATTATATTATACATAGTATAAAACAAAGTCGCTTTCTCTGTCCCTATGTCCCTTTGTACGCTTAAATCTTTGAAACTACGCAACGGATTTTGATGCAGTTTCTTTTAATAGATAGAGTGATTCAAGAGGAAGGTTTATATGTATAATAACATCCATTAAATAGTGGAGAAGTACTGCTATTTTTGAGGTTTCTAATGTGATGTCGTAAAAACCAGCCTTACTTATAAAAACTGACTGATCTGTTGCATAAACACCTCTCAGTTAAATAACTCTCAACTCCTTAAACAATGATTAAAATAATCTTAGGTACTTATAAACCTATCTCAGCAGTCTCTCAACTAAGTTACGTCAATATATGTATTTTTTTCTAGTAACATTATCGAAATCTCTCTCTCTCTCTCTCTCTCTTCAGCCTTTATCCGTCCACTGTTGGACATAGGCCTCTCCTAAGGCACGCCATTTGGCTCGGTCTTCAGCTGTTCGTCGCCATTCTGTACCAGCAATCTTGCGTATATCGTCGCTCCACCTTGCTACAGGGCGTCCTACACTACGTTTGCCGAGTCGCGGTCTCCACCTCGTACTAATACCTAATCTGTGGTCTCCACTCTACAACGCGTTTGCCCCAACGGTTATCCGTTCGGCGACAAATGTGGCCAGCCCACTGCCACTTCAGCCTGCTAATTCGCTGAGCTATGTCGGTAACCTTTGTTCTCTGGCGAATGACTTCGTTTCGGATTTGATCCCGCAGAGAAATACCGAGCATAGCTCTCTCCATAGCACGCTGAGCGACTTTAAGTTGGTGGACTAGCCGCACTGTGAGTGTCCACGTCTCGGCTCCGTATGTCATGACAGGTAGGACGCACTGATTGAAGAGTTTTGTCTTTAGGCATTGTGGGATTGACGATAATAAGACCCCGCGCAGTTTTTCACGTAAAAATTCACGTAAAACTTGACTAAAAATGTACTTTTTGACAAATATGAATGGTAGACTTTATTTTGTATGACGTTTAACTGACAGGATATTGATAACTTTCAAATTTCAAACATTTGTACAGATTTGAGATTTTTGATAAATTCAAATTCAGTTTTAATTTAAAATGAGTTCAATGATCAATAAACGTTCTCGTTCGACGAATTGGAGTGAGGAGGATAAGGTACGTAATGTACACAAGAAATCTAATAGAATGTACTTATTTCCTTACATGTTTTAATGCTTATTAATAAATATATATTGCTCTTTATAAAGTGCTTCGAAAATAATTAGTGCTCGAGCGAGCACATATTATATTAGAGAATAAGGATACGTCGACTAATACAAATACAGCAAAAAAACTTGCATGGGAAGATGTTTTGTCTTGGTTATTTTAGTTTTACTTATTCTAACAGTTTCTTGTATTTAATAAATTGTTACAGTGTAATAACATTATTATTGTATTTATATTTCAGTTATAATATCATTTCACTCCATAAAAGGGACTTAAGCCAAATACAAAATCAGTGGAGGAATTTGAAGAAAGCTAAGGCTTCGGAACACAAATTTAGAACGGCAAGAAACATGACAGGCGGGGGACCTCCGCCTGAAGATCAAGAGCTTATAGCAGCTCTTCCTAATGAGTTTGTGGTTGATAACAATCCTTTCGATAGCGATGCAACACATGGCCAACAGGTTTATATTTTTTACATTTTCTACTGCTATTATTCCTTAATTTGGAATATCCATTAAGGGATAATAGCGCTATGCATATATAGTTTTTTATTGTGAGATTGAGTAATTATATTTTATATATTTATAGGAAGTTACTAAGGAGTCTGCTGATGATACATTGAAATTGAATGAAAATGATGAAAGCACTGCACATGCATAGGTAATCATATTATATAATAATTTGTATAATATTTTTATCAGTTATGTTATACAAAAATATCAGTATTATAAATAAAATTTATATTATTTTAAAATAATTATTATTTTTTTATTTTTAGCCTGAATTGCCAAATTTCTCCACTGAATTGCCACGTATAAATCCTACACATCATATTTTCAAAGCTAAACCAAAAAAAACGTAAGTATGTAATGTTGAAAATAGAATTTCATGAAATTTCCTGTGCTTATTGTTCAGCTGTGATTTATGTGAAATAATGTTTAATGTTTATGTTATTTTTACAGTGGGAAATCAAATTCCAATTACGAGCATCAATTATTCCTCCTTGCAAAAAAAAGCAGGGAGGAATTAATGAAGCAACAACAAGAGTTGCATCTATTAAGAATAGAGCAAGAGAGGGAGCTTCACCTATTAAGAATAGAACAAGAGAGGGAGCTTCACGAGAAGAAGCTCCAAATACTTGCATTAGAGGAGGAATATTTAAAAAAAATAAATTTTGAAAAATAATAAAATATGGTTTTTATTGATTAAAATAAGTTTCAATATAAATGGCCCTGTTTATATTTTCGTCTTCATCTTCTATATTATCAGGGATAGTTGGATCGATTAATAATTGATTTTCAAGGCCTGAAGGATCTAGAAAAATACAAAATAAAGAATTAAAATATGCTTATTTTTTATGTATTGGCATTATTAAATATACTTTGTTTACATATTAGTTTGCACAAATACCTTGATTTAAAATAGACTCATTAAAGAGTATTGCTAAATTGTGCAAAACTGCACAAGCAACAATAGTGGTCTTGATCACTTGCAGAGACCCTCGCATTGTTTCGTTGAGTATGCGGAATCTTTGCTTCCACACCCCAAAGCAACGCTCTACAGTATTCCTCGTTCGTATGTGACTCAGGTTGTACCTTTCTTCTGCCTGTGTCCTTGGTCTTAATATTGGTGTTAGAAGATGCGAAGTACAAGGATACCCGCTATCTCCAATCAGCTTCCCATGAAATTCATTCTCCTCAAACCTCCGCTTTATTGAGCTTTCTCTATATATGCGGGAATCATGTGTACTTCCTCTCCAGTGACACACAATATCGCAGATTTTAAGGTCAGAGTCACATACTACCTGTAATTATTGTCATCAATATTATTATAAATTAGAAACACATAATAGCACACATAACAATGAAAATTTATTACTTTAAATACACTATGATCAAACTAAAATGTTATTGTACAATGTTCATACTTGAGTGTTAATGGAGTAATGTCCCTTCCTATTAACATAGTACTGTCCAGCCTCTCCACTCACTTTGCGTATCTTAATATGAGTGCAATCTATTGCACCAATGATACGCTTCATCCCGCATATTATGGCCTCAAATTTCCTAATTGCTTTGGCTTCCTCGGTTGAGTTCGACGGCATATTAATATAACGCGAACTTTTAGAAGCTAACGCAATAGCAACATTTCGGGACAAACGGGAAAGTGTCTGTTGACTCATTCTGTGAATGTCAGCACAATCTTCTTGGATCTGTAATGTAATAGATCGTTATACAGGCTTTTCTATTGTATATATCCAAAACTAGAGCACAAGTCACATCTACCTCATGCCGGCCCCAATATCGAATAACTGCCATCACTTGCAGTTCCACTGGAATACCGCCCCCTCGAGTGTCCACGCGAAGGTCATCCCGAATCAAATTAATGATTTGTTGCATGTTATTCTTTCCGAATCTATACCTCGACCGTAGTGTGGCCCTGTGGCCGCTACAAAAAATATATTGACACCATAGATTGACACTAATACCAGGTTATTTTAATTCTAGGTTGAAAAGTAGGTTTTTAATAAATAAGCACTCTCAGAACAATAGATTTATTTAATAAATGAAACGATACCATTTTAAATTTCGCGCTGTTTATGTATGATGTGCGCATGCCTTAATGCTCTAAGGCGCATGCGCAGGTTTTTATTATTTTATAATTTTAATAAAATAAATAATTCAACAATTTCAATGATGAGCCCATACGGACCTAACGGTAAAGAATACGATTTTGATTAATAAAATTTGCCAATTTTGCTATGGATGGGGTGCTAAAGTGTAACTTTTTTATACCTAAAATTAAAAAAAAATTATTTAAAAAAAAACTAAAGGGGACCTAACGAAAAAATTGTGGGACCTTATAGGACCTAACGGAGACCTATCGATTGAGGTCATTTTTGACCCAAAATTCTATGGATGGGGTGCTAAAGTGCATTTTTTTTTATACCTAAAATTTAAAAAATTATTTAAAAAAAAACTAAAGGGGACCTAACGAAAAAATTGTGGGACCTTAAAGGACCTAACGGGGACCTAACGATCAAGGTCATTTTCGACCCAAAATTCCATTGATGGGGTGCTAAGTTTGCACAGGGGGGTAACCGGCACCTTTAGAATAACAGTCTTATTATGGGTACGTTTTGTTGCGTTCACAAAATAATCTTACTTTTTTGGCACCGGGACCTTCTAAAACATATGGAAACCAATTGCAACAAGACTGTTTCGAACCTCGGAGCAATTAACTAGCCTGGAGAAGTAACAATTAATTGAACAATAACGCACTAGTTTGGCCTTTTTAGCTTATGGCAAAATGTCATGCGAAAAAAGAGGACAGATATATGTCAGTTCGACAGTTTGAAATGACATGGCCCATTTCAATTTGTTTTGATCACCAGTCTGGTGATCATCGCTTGGTTATTTTAATTATTTTTTTTTGAAGTGTAAAACGAGTGTTTTAGTTTAATTTGTTATTTGATGAAAAGACAATTGACTAAAGATAACATGGCTTCCCAACCAACAAATCGTTGCTCTATAGAAGGGATAAGAACGTTTCAGAGGTGCTAACTGGTAGTTCTATAAGGGTGATAAGAACGTTGTATAAACCCCAAAGTGGCGCATTTATAAAGCCATTTGATGGTATTGTGTTGCTGTAGCAGCAACTCAGATGCCAATTGGACCTATAGAAGAGTACACTTATAGAATCGCGAGGCTGTTATAGAGCGAAGTAGTGATATAAAAGGAACCGCGATGCTGTTACAGCGCGAAGTTGTGTTTTAAGAGTAACCGCAAATCTTTTGTAGCACGAAGTTGCGATGTACAAGTCACTGCGACGCTATAATTATAATACAAAATGGTAAATCGTGTACCAATTGATAATACGAGTAAATGACTATAGGAACCATCATCGTGGTGTCGAGTATTAATTTTTGTTACACTGTTAATTATGTTAGATACATAAACTCACTTGTGAATGAAATTTTACTGATAGATTATATGCATAATTACGCTGTTTTTTTCATGCCCCCCTCGAATTATGAGTCGTTTTCAAAATAATTGTACATTACTACAAAATGTTTGTCCCCCTAAAAAACCTTCGAAAAAAATATGGTTACGACTGAAATAAATCATTGTTAACGTTTTACAGACTAAACTTAAGCATACTGCATATCATTTCTGATAAAAAGCAATGAATTGCGATTCAAATTCTTACATAAATTTAATGTGAAAATAAAGTAACAAAAAAAGCTCCATACATTTTTTTATTGTCCCCTATGTGGGCGACAATGAAAACCAATATTTTTATCAGAATTTTTGTATGAAACTTCCTATTTTTTTGTATCATAATTAAAAAGCAATGTTTGAAGTGTTATATCTGATAGATTAAACTATTTAAATTACCTTAAATAAACGAAGAATTACATATTATAAAAATGTCCCCATCAATCGTTACAATTTCGTGACACTGATTTATTGACATATTTAACCAACTTCTTGTATCACAAAGAAGAGGAATCTAACTCTAATCATTGGCAACAATGGTCATGTCACGAAAAGTAAGGTCACATTAACGCGCCGCCATTTTGTTCGTCATCCAGACATGGAAGAAGTCCAGTAGTGTGCTGTGCAAAAAATTTAGTTACAATTTCCTAACGACGTATTCTCAACAAAAGTAAGTACATTTTGAAGAATTCACCTACCGCAATTGTATTATACTTAAATTATGACTAGAGTAATAGATTACACTTTCAATCTAATGGTAAATGTGATTATGTTTTGTGTAAAAGTATTTCTTAGGTTATTTTTTACATGTTACTGACGAACAATTTCTTGACATTTACTGACGTCAGTAAATTGTAGACGGTAAAGCTGTGGTCTCATGTGTAAAGTATGAAAATAAGATACATATTAAAATGTGTGTTAAATTAATGTAACGAATAATAATAAAGGAGAAAAACAATAAATCTCTCAAGATTATTTTTTTGTAACTACAGGCCATACTTTTTTAAACCATGATGTAGGGTTAGTAAAGTCGGGCTTAGGGACTTGACTTTTCCTGGGATCTGATAACTTTTTTATAGTGAAAGCGGATCAGTGAGTCTTGGCCTCCAATTTTACAAGTGGTTTCTGATGGGATAACGCTTGCCTTATTGCATTTAGTGTTGATCGCTTTTCCACCCACACGAGTGATGCTTACTTTTGTTTTTATTTTTATTCAAAATACATATATCCAACAGCTTTTTTTAGTTTCAGAATGCCGCTAACCGGTGCCGAACTGCAAAAAAATACATTGAAAAACTAAAAAAGCAAAACCCTGAAAAATATGAAAAGAAAAAGAAAAAACACCTCGAGAAAGTGAAACAAAGACAAAGAAAAATATCAGATCTTAATGACAGTGAAAAAGAAGCTCGAAGACAAAAATGGAAAGAAGCTAATGATAGAAGAAAAGAAAAGGAAAAGCAAACAGAGAATTATAAAAATTGATTGCTTGTTGATTATTTTGTAACTAAAAATATATATTTTTTTTAACTAGTGACTTCTTACTTTTTTATATGTAATATTACCTTATTCTGAATACAGCCTTACTTTTACAACTTCCTGACATGTCCTAACGAAACAGTTTACTGACAATTTCGTGACGTACAAATATTTTGAAAATGACCCATATTGAGTTTTAAGTAATTAAAAAACTAATTTTACACCAAATTGCTGTATAGGATGCCAAATAGCAACTCCGTGGCTATTATACGTCCGCAAACGAACGTAGTTTTGACAACTGTCATGCCATATACTGGATTAAATTAGTAGGGTTCCCTGATGTAAATAGAAAACCCATAACATGTTTTATTTTGTATTTTCTAGTGTAAATTCCGATTTTTAGATTCCGATCCCGAAGTGTCAAGCAAAATACTAGTGTCTGAATGGTCTGCTTCTGAATTATCACAAACCACATGATGGCTGTTAACTTGGTTCTGTTCATAGGATGTAACAGATTGTACGGAATCATTGTCCGTATTCGAAGCCTCACCTTGAATTTGTCTGGTGTCAATCGTTACTGAAGCTGCGATTTTTTTAAATTCATTCAATCCATGATTATTAAATAGAACCCTTCAGTTATTTACGAGACGGTGCTGACAATATGGCAGGTTTTTGTTGTTTTAAAGTGAAAGAAACTCTCTTATAGGCCGTATATCTCTCGTAAGTGTCGCATTTTACTACATTAATACGCCGTTTTTGTTACATAACAGAGTTATTAACTCTTTTATACAGTAAATCAGTCCTATAACTCTGACCACTCAGCTATGAAACCACTGCGTTATAATGGGCAGAAAAACACTAATATAATTCAATTAGGTTACAAAGAAGTGATATAAAACTCGGATATATCACCTAATTGCTCTATTATGGAGTTTCAACAACCATGAAGATTCACAGTGCTATAATAGTAATAAGGAAAACCATTACAACACTAAATTGTCCTAATGTAGATTTTTTTACGCCTCTATAGGCATGGTACTATAAAGGTTACCCTAGAATCGTTTATTGCACTAATTTGCTGTAAAAAAGAGACCACCAGCGCTGTTATGTGATAATATCGTCCTGTTATTGCTGTACCAAAATCTGGATAAGAGCTGCTCTATAAACGCCGTATAAAATAGTGATATAAACGTTTACATCACCTTGTTATTGGACAAATTTGCTGTGTATGATTATAGAGCAAAATCATCTCATTAAACGCTATTATACAACAAGCTTGTCACCGCGACACTGTTATACGTCATTTAAAAAGCTTTTTAGTGATGTAAGTTATTGTTATAGGACATCTTTGCTGGTTGGGTTGTGTTGCTTACGGCTGTAAAAGCCGTAGTAATGTGAAATCGGACGAAGATAGAAATTTGTCATTTCACAGGTTAGTGATTTTGATCAATTTTTGGCTAATTGTATTATAAATCAGTGAATTTAAGTTATTTTCTAAATCATCTATGTTTTATCTACCCTTGATCATTGAAATGAAATCATAATTAGCTTATTTTTGAGAGAAAATGCAAAATATTACTTCCATAGTGTTGTGCAATTATCGATACTTGAGTAGGTACGAAGTACTTCATTGATAATGACTGCTTTAGGTTAGGAGAAAAAAAAAGGTATTTAAGTATGGATTTTATTATTATTTGCAGGTTTCTGGCTTGAGAACAATTAAAAGATGTTTTGGGTTAAAGCTATAGCACAGGGAAAATTGGAAGCCTTCAAAACATTCTCGGCCTTGTTCAAATCATTTCGAATCAGACGGGAAGAAAAGTAAAGTGCTTTGCAGAGATGCTGTGCCACAAGTTTAAGGTGGCATCTATTTTAAATAATAAATATTGTAATTTGGTAATTAAGTGTAGGGACACACATATGCAATTAAAAATTTTAAATTTTATCGAAATAAAATGTTGTACAAAAAATTAATGTTTATTTGTTTTATTTGAAGCAATTTATTTTAAACGGAAGAATGAGTTATTTTCCCGCGGTAAATTGTAGCCTATATGTTATTCTGATGTTTAAACTATATAATTGTAAAGTTCCATAAAAACTCATTCAGTAGTTTTTACGTGAAGGAGTATCAAATGTCCATTCTTATATATTTTTGCTTTTATAATATTAGTAGGATACGACAATTGAGTTGTTAAAAGATCAACCAGGTGGAAGTCGATCCGCGCACGAAGGGTTCGGTATAATTCTATGAATGAATCTATGAAAACAGGAAAAAATACGTACCTTTTAACGAAACCATAAAAATAACCTAAACCGAAATACCTAATAATATTTTTTATAAATACCACTACCATACAATGCAAGGCAGTCAATAAGCATCGCAAATGAATAATTCCAAATTAAACGAATCTTAAAATTTGGAATTACCTATCCATAATCCAAAATTAAACGAATCTAAAATTATCTTCAAGCAATTTTATAACTTAATTTTTTTATTTATCGATATTTTAGTATTCGATAAAGTGGCAAGCACTACCTTTTTAGAACAAAAAGTGGCTACATGTGGATTTGAATGCCAAGCAGATAACAGTGTGTTGTCTCTTTCTATCGCATTAATTAGGGTATTGAATAAAAGAGAGCCACTATATAAGAAACGTTCAATTAATTGTTACTTCTCCAGGCTTGTTAATTGCTCCGAGGTTTCGAACGGTTTCGAGACGTCAATCGAAAAATTGGAACCGGCACGCTCTCTTTGACATTTAGCATTCTTGTTATAATGTCAATAATGACAGTTTTAAGCAATTTTAGTGAAGTTGTAAATATGGAACTTTTATAACATTATTTTGAATATTATTAAAAGAATACACATCAAATTTAAGTGAAACGTATGTAGTTGGAAATCTATTTAATAAATGAAGCTTTTAAAGAAGATATTAATACATTTATTATATTAAAAATGCAAAATTAACATAACTACATCGGGTTGTTCCAAGAAAAGGCTTCAAACCTTTTGATTTAAGAAGAATCGTGTAAATAATTTATTATTGCGAAGTGCGCAATCATCACGAGTCTCTATGAGATATGGGGGCATCATATTATGAACAATCTTAAAATACAATTATAACCTACAGATTTATCTGTGTAAGATAAAAGTAATGTAAGTACCATACCCAATGCAAATCTTAAGAGTATATTTAAAAATACGTTTGTTTATGTACACATTCTCCACTTGTTATTTCTCTATATAATAAAATGCAACCCTACTTACTTATTCTCTAAACATAAATTTTATCTAATACCTACTTAATGTAAATCTATAAAAGATTGTTTATTATTTCTTCTTGATTCAATTTATTTTATCATGTTATATTATTTATATAATAAAACACTTAAAAGTAAATCTACACTCAAATGCACTACCCATATTATACTTATGTTAGGGATCTCATTTAATTTTGAGAAATAATACCATTATTTATTTCCAGATTCTACAATCAATTCCGAGCACTAGGAATAAGATTACCCAGAGTAACCACATGGAAGCATTGATAGTATTCAAGAAGCCATAGTGCCAGCGCAACATGAATATATTTTTTTCAATAGGAAGCAATATCATGCTTTAAATGTATTAGTGCAATTAAAAACATATTTTATAAATCCAAAATCTTTATTTAGTCCTTTTTATTTATTCATTGACAAAACATTTGCTCCTTTACTTCTCTTGATAACATTTATATATAAAAAAATGTAATAAAACATGGAATTATTTGAAAATAGATTCAATTCTATTTTGATTAAATATTAATAATTAGGTATATTACTCAAATCCAAATTTGTAAGTAAATAGCGTATTAAAAAGACCCTTGATTAAAAAAATAAAGTCTTATTTATAATACCAGCCTTTAAAACTTAAAATGCAATAAACAAAAACTTTATATTTACATCACAATGAATAATTCCTACACTAACAGTTTAATGGTATTTATATTTTTATTTTAAATTTAAATCAATTATTGTATTTGCATAATATAGAGTAGATAAATAATTCAAAAACTTGCAGTACTTATGTATACTTTTAATTTCATTTTTATTAAACTTAAAAGTTAAAATGAAAACAATGTAGGTACTATATTAAGGTACAATTAAATTTTTACATTTTCTTTGAATATTTTAAGTGTAGACATGGTGGCGCCTCCCCCAACTTGAAGTTCTCACTACCACATGATCATCTCCCAAGCCGGTACTTCCTTGTTCAATGTTTGGGCAAGCCGGCAATCAACACAACTGTGAAAGATAAATTGGATTTAAACTGATTCTTTGTTGCTTTAACATTTAATAAGTACATTTAATATGTTTACTTTTATTATTAAAGGGCTTGTCATGGTGTATGTAATTTAAGATGTTTTTTTAAACAATGTCAGTATAGTTTGTTAAATAATAAATACTTTATTTGTTAATCATTTTTCAAGTATTTTAACATTTTAGTTGTTTATCTTGCAATTCTTAATATCGTATTAAAAAAAAGTTAAATGTGTAGGTGTGTAATTCTCACAGGTAATTCCTTACAAAACTGTTAATATAAGTAGCTTCTAACCAAACATAGATAGGTTTGCTTATAAATTAATATAAATATTTACTTTTGACCAGCTGCTCTAGTTTTTGTGAACTCCCAAATCATTTGCACTTAAACTTTCAGCAGAGAATTCTATCAACTTCGTCTCATCATAACTTTTACCTCGTTGGGAGTTATTCATGTACCTATCTTTGTCTTTGTAATTTCGGGGTCAGGGAGCTTCGCGCACTCTGCACAATGTTCTGCTGTAAGTTAAATAAAAATTACTTCAATTAACCCATTGACCACCGTAAGGCCCGATCGGGGCGCGACACAATAGATTTTCTATTGTGTCTGTGATTCCGAGGACTGATGGATTAAGTAACAATAATCAAAACAGACGAAATCATGCAAAAACCAAAACTTTATTCGTAAAAATATATCTCTGTAGTCTGTTATCATAAATCGTCCTTACTCGTACTTTATCTTACCTTGCTATTTCAATATTGCTTTTTCGCACTTTCTCATTTATCCAGAGATGAGATTCACATATTTAAGTTTATGTTTATCTGAAATTTTAGATAATAATATGAATTATTAGGACAGTGACATGACATTTTGATTTTTGACGTTTAATGTTCGATACAAATCATTACGACTTGGCCTAAAAGCCTCGTAGCCAAGCCATTAATCTTAAAAAAATAGACAAAACTTCGGAATTCATTCGCTCTTTGGACATTGTAGGCAATCGTATAGTAATCATGTTGAAAAGGCTCCCGGTACCAAAATAAAGTAAGATTATTTTGTGAACTCAACAAAACAAGGTTGTTATTATAAAAATGGCGGTGATTGAAAATTAAACGTCAAAAATCCAAATGTCAAAATCACTGTCCTCGTATTATTATCTAAAATTTGGATAAATCAAATTGAAAAATTGCGAAAGATAAGTAATATGCATTAAAGAATGCATGAAAGAGGCATGAAAGAGCAATTGAAATAGCAAGGTAAGATAATATACGAGTAATAAATATATCTAAAACATTGGACGATTTATGATAACACAGTTATATTTTTACGAATAAAGTATTGGTTTTTGCATGATTTCGTCTGTTTTGATTATTGTTAATTGAAGTAATTTTTATTTAAGGTTGATGTTCCGACCGTCCCTCCATACATTTTTGATTACCTCTAAACACTTAACACAGACACTATTTCTTTAAAACTATTCATTTTATCACTTCTCTATAATGAAATGTGTGCGCGTTCGACCTTTTTAATCAATAATTTACAATATTTACTTAGAAAAACAACAGTAAAATACCGGAAAAATTTGACACTTCTACAGTAGTGTGCGTGACTTTTGCCAAGCGAAACACGACATAAAGCACGACATCTAGCGCATAGACTATATACTTATTACAGATCTAGCGCGTCAATGTCTAAACGAAAGGCGATGTTTAGACATTGACGCGCTAGATGTCGTGCATTCGCGTTCGTTATCTTATGCATAATGAGCATAATTCTAATAAATCAAAGTTCTGTGTAAAAATTGAGTAATTTCATTTCCAATCGTTCAAAGAAAATAACAATAAAATAAAATAAAACTAATGACCTTAGAAAGTATGTTTTTTTTTATTTATTACTCATTATTGTTCGTCCGTCGTAGGTCTGTAAACTGTATTGTACACTGAAGGTAAATGGTACTGTAGGTACTTTAGTTCGGCGTCGTCGCTCGTCGGCTTGATATAAAATTACATTCTTGATTTCATTGACACGCGCTATGATTTGCGCGCGGAATTTCTTGTGTTGTGAATTTATTTTTGTATGCTAAGCATTTTAATTGATTCAAATTGCAATGTTTCTCTAGTATGCATTTGAGACTATATTGTAAATTGTAATAATAATTGATCGTGGGTATAGTAATTAATTATTCTAATAACGCAATTAGTAATATATGTATTTTCGGTGGGATTCAAAACAAAAAATTGGCCCGTGATTTTTATGAAATTTCACCACATTGCAAATCACATCAATCATAGTTCATACACATGTATGACGAAAGTGATTAGTATTGTGGCTAACATTGACTCATCAGTTCATCACTGAAACCAGTGATAAATCAGTACCTATATCATATTGTGTTTGAATATTTTTAAACAATGATATAAGTATACAATTATTATAAATCGGTAAACTATCAAAGTAATCACAAACTTGCAAACATTGGTAAAATGTCCAGTAGTTTATGAGCCTATTCATTACAATCAAACAAACAAACAAAGTTTTCCTCTTTATAATATTAGTGTAGACAAACACTATGAATACGATCACGAATGCAAATTCGGGGATTTTCTAATTATTGCTAAATAATAATTGAATTCGTTTTGAAATACTCTATAATTTTTAGTGTATAAATAGACATTTATAATGTGGTGCTCATTTTTTTTGTACTGCTAACGCTATTGTAGGTACCTATTTTCGTTGTTTTATTTCAAGTGAACACGGCCATACAATTTTGTCACGAGCCGCCTATGATTGTAGGTACTTTTGTTAGGCTCCTTCGTCGTCCGCGTCGGCTCGAAAGTTCTTGATTTCATTGTCACGCGCTATGATTTGCGCGCGGATTTTCTTGTGTTGTGAATTTATTTTTGTATTATTATTATTTTTATTTATTTTTTTATTTTATTGATTCAAATAAAATATTTCACTAGTATGCATTTGAGACTATATTGTATTATGTATAATTTATCGCAGGTATAGTTATTCTTATAACGCAGTTATATTTTCGGTGGGACAATTTGACCCGTGATTTTTCTGAAATATCACCACGTTGCAAATCACATCAATCATACACACGTATGACGAAAGTATAGTGGCTATAATTGACTCATCAGTTCATCACTGAAACCAGTGATAAATCAGTACATATATCATATTTTATTGTGTTTGAATATTTTTTAAACAACGATATATACAATATTATTATAAATCGGTAAACTACCAAAGTACTTCCGAATTTTCAGACAGACAAACAAGTAGTTTGAACACGCAGTTTTCTTATACTAGTAGCAAAAATCAAAACCATAATATTATGTTTCCCTACTATATTTTACTAAAAGTCGAGTGCGTCGAAATCGTAAATAATAATATGTTTTTCACCTTCCTGGTTATTTTCCCATAGTAAATAGTGTTTTAGGTTTGTTGTTGTAGGTAGGAATAATAATAATTATTCTTACATGTTGGTTATGAAATGTATATTGAAATAATTTACTTTTACAAATCATTAGTGATATAAGTTTTGAGTGAAAATGCTTGGATCAGCATAATATTATATGGTACTTCAAATACATGTTTTGATAAAAAAAACAATAGTGTAATAAAAGAAAACTGCGTTTTATTGTAATCAATGTTGACAATTTTAAATTCCAAAATTATTGATCAATAAAATAGTTTACACCAACAAATATAACTTTTATTTTTATAACAATCGTTCATAATATAAACCGTAGCAGGTGGCGTTTTGAAGTTCTGTCTACTCATACAGAAAAATGGAAAACTTGTTTTTTTTGTAAACAATTTATTACTCATGTTGTTTGCGTTTGGCAACTCGAAGCGTGGTCGTCCGTCGTAGGTACTTTTGTTCGGCGTCGCGTCGTCGTCCGCGTCGGCTTGATATAAAACATTCTTGATTTCATTGACACGCGCTATGATTTGCGCGCGGAATTTCTTGTGTTGTGAATTTATTTTTGTATGCTATGCATTTTAATTGAATCAAATTGCAATATTTCTCTAGTATGCATTTGAGACTATATTGTAATAATTGATCGTGGGTAGGTATAGTAATTAATTATTCTAATAACGCAATTATATTTTCGGTGGGATTCAAAACTAAAAATTGGCCCGTGATTTTTATGAAATTTCACCACATTGCAAATTATATATTATACAATTACAATTACAATTATTATAAATCGGTAAACTATCAAAGTAATTACAAACTTGCAAAATATGCTTTTCCGAATTTTCAGACAGACACACAATTTTATTAGTTTGTTTTAGCAAAGTAGGTACCTATACCTATACGCTTACGTCGCGCGTCGCGTCGTCGAAAACGGTGCGCCCAGAAACAAACATACCTAATTCAGTTACAATCCTTTTTTTGTTCCGTAATTTATTGTATTTATTCTAATACGATTTTTTTTATTCGTCGGCCAGTTCTACTAGGTATAAAAAGATAAAATTGAAATATAATTATTGTAGCGACAGCCATGTTACTATGTTTTCGTAAATACGTTTTTCACCTTCCTGGTTATTTTCACATAATCTTATCTTCTTATATATAAAAATGAATCGCAAAATGTGTTGGTAAGCGCATAACTCGAGAACGGCTGAACCGATTTCGATCATTCTTTTTTTATTATATTCCTTGAAGTACGAGGATGGTTTTTATGTAGAGAAAACGTAAATATTATGTACCACGGGCGAAGCCGGGGCGGACCGCTAGTATATATATATAAATGAATCGCAAAATGTGTTGGTAAGCGCATAACTCGAGAACGGCTGAACCGATTTCGATAATTCTTTTTTTATTATATTCCTTGAAGTACGAGGATGGTTCTTATGTAGAGAAAACGTAAACATGTACCACGGGCGAAGCCGGGGCGGACCGCTAGTCTTATATATAAAAATGAATCGCAAAATGTGTTGGTAAGCGCATAACTCGAGAACGGCTGAACCGATTTCGATAATTCTTTTTTTATTATATCCCTTGAAGTACGAGGATGGTTCTTATAGCTAGAGAGCTAGTTAGTTTAGTTTTAGTGCAGTGGCAGTGTAAATGTTGTTGTTGAGGTTATGTAAATTTAACACTTTAGTTAACTACCAAGATATAAAGAAATGAGGATAGGACACAATAACTATTGGTTGAGGTATTTATAAACTCATAATATACTTTTAAAAAAATCACGTTTTAATAAATTTCTAGAATTAAATTAGAACAGCTGATTCAAAATAGCCTAAAAAATCTTAATAATAATAATTACGCTTCACAGCAAGAAGAAATGTACCATATGTACCCGCACAAAGTCGATATTGTGTTGCCTACCGTTCGACTCAATGGCTAGGGTTGTAACTACCTTTAATAATTATTACCAAACTAATAAACCGAGTGATGCGAAATAACCATAATTCTTTTAGAGTTTGATAAAATGATCAGGCAGGTATTTTCTTTAATCCTCTGAATTCTCGGTTACTAAATTGTATCGTTGAAATTATTCTTAATCGCGTAAATTTAATAAATAATCATATGGAAAACACTTTTCATTTGTTTTTTTACTTTCACGCCCAACTACTATACAATAATTATGTTGTTTCGGTATTTTGACGAGAAAACGCAGGAAACATCCGTTGTATCATTTTAGATAGATTGTATATTTTGTATCTGTAGAATTGAAATCAAAGCTATGTATATGTTGTCTCCATTCTTTTCTTATCGGATTGTTGATCCCAATGCGAATGCGTCACTTAAATTTTATAAAAGACAATTAAGAACATCAAAAATAAAGTGATACGTAAATATTTCACAGTGCAATATATTATGTAATTAATAATAATTATATATTTATGAAAAAATAATTACATCAGATTTAATAATAGCAATTGTTTTGAATGTACATAATATGAATAAATGATTACATCATAATAGTAATAATCACAATTGTTTTATTTCCCATTTGTTGCAACCCTAGCATATTTTCATGTAGCAGCAGAAGTACCTACACTGGCGGCGCGGCGGCATCGTGCGACATCAAAGGCATTGCCTTACTAGGTAAGTTTATAATGACTCATTTCTTTTATTATATAATTTACGTTTTACTTTTACAGAATCCGATTCAATGGATTATGAAGACGAGTCACACAACGCCATACGATAGTGATGATGAATGAACATTTCAATAAATGCATGCGTGTTTTTTTATATTGTTTTGTAATTGTTAATTGTTTCTTAAATAAAGAAATAAACTAAATATTTAAATGATGATTTGTTATTTGCAACACAACTTTATATTTGAGATTCTTTACAAATGTATATTTAGTTTTGTATCATCAAATTTATAAATTTTATTCCATAGTTTTCAAAATTAAATGTAAATGACCATAAAAACATTAATAAAGTAAATCATTGATGTAAGGTCAGGGAACGTAATACATATATACATCTGACCATGTAGAAGCTAAGTCTTGTTGACTGCTGAAGTCTGTAAAGTTTTGTTGTCTGCTGAAGTCTGTACGCAATGAAAATGTCTGCCGTTTCGAAAATAAGTTTTTAAGACCCTAACAAATAAAATATATGAATGGCAGATCTGGTCAAATACTTTCAAAATTGTATTTTTTTCAGCACTTTCATAAGTGTCTGCCAGAATGTTATCCGCGTGATAATGGTCTGCCATTGTTATTTTCCGATAGTAATAATAATCTATTTTCAAATATCAAAATAGCAGACGTGGTCAAATGGTTTCAAAGTTCGCCAAAAATTTCCACCTGTCTTACCTAAGCGCGCGCCCCGTCCACCACTCTGGGCTTAGTGACTCCTCATCTCATGTATAGTAGGTATAGGGGAATCAACACACAAAAATCCAGGTCTGGTCAAATACATACAGGTAGCTTTGCGCTAGCTCTCTAGCTATTACTTCTTATGGAGAGAAAACGTAAACATGTACCACGGGCGAAGCCGGGGCGGACCGCTAGTAAATAATAAAATAATAAATAGTGTATTAGATTTGTTATTGTATCTTGTATACCTACGAATAATTATTCTTACGTCTTGTTGGGAAATGTTCAAATACCTACCTATTGAAATAATTTACTGTTACAAATCATTAGTGTTATTAGTTTTGAGTGAATAGGCATGGATCAGAAATTCAGAATATAATATGCTACTAACTACTCAAATACATACATGTTTACACAACAAACACCACTGACCTCTATAACTATAAGTTATAGAGGTCAGTGACCGTCAGTGACAAACACTATGGATACCTACGCTCGCGAATGCAAATTCGGTGATTTACTAATTATTGATACCTAGTCATTGAATTCGTTTTGAAATAGCCTGTACTTTGTAATTTTTAGTGTTATAGACATTTATAAAATGTGGTGCTCATTTTTTTGTAATAAATCATCCCGAACGCTACCTCTTGTATTTTCGTTGTTTTATTTCAAGTGAACACCTAGGTATACAATTTTGTCACGAGCCGCCTCTGGCCTCTGGGTGAAATAAACAAGTCAAATGATTTTTGTTCTAATTGTATTTTGGTAGTAGTTTGTTTAGAATTTACATTACCATTGTTTAATTTTTATTTTGTATTTGCAGTAAAATAAAAAGATGAAAAACTTCATTAGGTATATTGTACGACACCTCACTCTGAATCGCGCTAGCGAAATTTTTTCGTTACAGAGCACATATACAACTTTCGGACAATCTTCATTGAGGCCGGCCGGCAAATCGAGTATGTCGAGAAACTTCACTTATTCGATGGAGGTATTCTACCTTCCTTCCTCCACAGTTGTGGGACCCCGACGTGCATTGAACACGCAGCTTTCTGATACTAGTAGCTAAAATCAAAACCACAGATATGTCTGTGATCAAAACCATAATAATATTTTTACCTATTATTTTACTAAAAGTCGAGTGCATCGAAATCGTAAATATGTTTTTCACCTTCCTGGTTTTTTTTCCATAGTAAATAGTGTTTTTGATTTGTTGTTGTATGAATAATTATTCTTACTTGTTGGTTATGAAATGTATTTTGAAATAATTTACTTTTACAAATCATTAGTGATATTAGTTTTGAGTGAAAATGCTTGGATCAGCATAATATCATATTTGCTACTTCAAATACATGTTTTGATAAAAAAAAAAACAATAGTGTAATGTAGGTAATAAAATAAAACTGCGTTTTATTGTAGGTAATCAATTTTGACATTATTTATTTCCCAAAATTACAATAAAATAGTTTACGCCAACAAATATAACTTTTATTTTTATAACAATCCTACTTCCTACTAATGCGAAAGTTCATACATGTTTCAAAAGAAAAACTTTTACTTTTACTATTATTTCAATTTATCCGGTTTAATTAAGACTTAATATTGATACATATGATCATTATAAATACAAATAGGAATTAACAATATAACGAATACGTGGCACAACTAAAATTTTACCGATACCACCCGTGGTCATTCTCCTTTGTGGGTCATTTGTAACAGGATGGCGGTTCTACAGCGAAAAAAGAAAAATGATGGTCAGAACGCTGATACCGGATACCTTAAGATACTGTAATATAAAATATTACTAGATTAGATAAAATATTATAGGTAGTATCTTCACCGTGTGTGACGCGCTTTACATTCACGCCATCTAGAGTTAAATCTTTATCATTTTTGTATACGTCTGTGTGTGTAAACGACCCTGTATGCAATGACAGATGTTAAAACGCATAATTTTACCGAATTGGGTGGATTTTAAGGCAATGATATAACATATTTCAATAAAATATAATATTCAGTAACCGCCATGACTATTCCTAGGTTTGATGACTATTCCAATTACGCAAAAACTCAAATAAACTAGAAATGTAGAATTCAGCGCCATCTAGCGGGATATTGGCTGGGAACAGATCGTTGCAATCACCTTAACTTGCAGCAGAACATTGTGCAGAGTGCGCGAAGCTCCTTGACCCTGAAGTTACAAAGACAAAGGTACATAAATAACTCCCAACGAGTTAAAAGTTATGCTGAGACGAAGTTGATAGAATTCTCTGAAAGTATAAGTGCAAATGATTTGGGAGTTCACAAAAACTAGAGCAGCTGGTCAAAAGTAAATATTTAGGTATATTAATTTATAAGCAAACCTACTTATCTATGTTTGGTTAGAAGCTACTTATATTAAAAGTTTTCTAAGGCATTGTACCTACACATTTAATTTTTTTTAATACAATATTAAGAATTGCAAGATAAACAACTAAAACGTTGAAATACTTGAAAAATTATTAACAAATAAGGTATTTAACAAACCATACCGACATTGTTTAAAAAACTTCTTTTTAGACGTTTACATACACCATGACAAGCCCTTTAATAATAAAAGTAAACATATTAAATGTACTTATTAAATTTTAAAGCAACAAAGAATCAGTTTAAGTCCAATTTATCTTTCACAGTTGTGTTGATTGCCGGCTTGCCCAAACATTGAACAAGGAAGTACCGGCTTGGGAGATGATCATGTGGTAGTGAGAACTTCAAGTTGGGGCAGGCGCCACCATGTCTACACTTAAAATATTCATATTTGTATCATACATCTAAAAATGTAAAAATTTAATTGTACCTTAATATAGTACCTACATTGTTTTCATTTAAGTTTAATAAAAATGAAATTAAAAGTATACATAAGTGCTGCAAGTTTTTAAATTATTTATCTACTCTTTATTGTGCAAATACAATAATTGATTTAAATTTAAAATAAAAATATAAATACCATTAATCTATTAGTGTAGGAATTATTCATTGTGATGTAAATATAAAGTTTTTGTTAATTGCATTTTAAGTTTTAAAGGCTGGTACTATAAATAAAACTTAATTTTTTTTAATCAAGGGTGTTTTTAATATGCTATTTACTTACAAATTTGGATTTGAGTTATATATATCTACCTAATTGTTTTTAATAAATATTTAAGCTAAATAGAATTGAATCTAATTTCGAATACTTCCATGTTTTATCACTTTTTTTTATATAAATGATATCAAGAGAAGTAAAGGAGCAAATGATTTGTCAATAAATAAATAAAAAGGACTAAATAAAGATTTTGGATTTATAAATGTTTTTTATTGCACTTAAACATTTAAAGTATGATATTGCTTCCTATTGAAAAAAATATATTCATGTTGCGCTGGCACTATGGCTTCTTGAATACTATCAATGCTTCCATGTGGTTACTCTGGGTAATCTTATTCCTAGTGCTCGGAATTGATTGTAGAATCTGGAAATAAATAATGGTTTTATTTCTCTTAAATGAGATCCTTAACAACAGTGTAGATTTACTTTTATAGTCTTATATTCTATATAGGTAAATAATAACATGATGAAATATATTGAATCATGAAGAAATAATAAACAATCTTTTATAGATTTACATTAAGTATTAGATAAAATTTATGTTTAGGGAATAAACTGTAGAGTTGCATTTTATTATACAGAGAAATAACAAGTGGAGAATGTGTACATAAACAGACGTATTTTTAAATAGATTTGCATTGGGTATGGTACTTACACAGATAAATCTGTAGGTTATATTGTATTTTCAAATTGTTCATATGATGCCCCCATATCTCATAGGGACTCGTGATGATTACGCACTTGTTTACTATTTAGGTACACGATTCTTCTTAAATCAAAAGGTTTGAAGCCTTTTCTTCGAACAAGCCGATGTAAAGTTCTATTATTATCTGATAACTGTCAAATTGTCAAATAGATCGCAGTTCGCACCGGTCCCAATAATTGAGTGAACTATTACGAGTGACGTCATCAAAATTGCTAGAAAAACAAAATCAGTTTAACGCTGCAACAAGCTTGCGTTAAGGGTGTCACGGTACGAAAAGACATAGTAATGTTATAATAAGCTTGCTATAAGAGATGCCGGTTACCCCCCAGGGGGGTAACCTAAGTGTTAAAAATTATCAAATAAAAAGAAAAAGAATCTATTTTGAATATGGTAATTTAAAAGTAAGCTGTCAAAATTCATCTCGAACGACTATTGGCTATCCCACAGCTGATAGTTTTAATGATTGGTTACTATGAAATAGGGATACCATTTTATATTTACAACCCCTTTTTTACATAATCACTGTATAAACACAGTCTTGTTTTGAGTCCCCTTTTTACTCAATATATTTTAACAAAATTAAATGTCTAGTAAGTATACTCAATAATAATTACGCTCATCGATTCTTTAATATTTAAATATGAATTTTAATTAGAGTTAAGACTACTTGCAATTTGAATTCGCCGCCATATTTAAATTTAATTTGAGAACCCCAAATTTCGAAGCGTTGTTGTGAATCCAATATGGCGATATCTGATGTTTTAATATTTTGAAGGTACGTCAATTTGACGATTCTGTAATGTGTATTCCGGTAAATTCTTGTTTTTCGCGTTAATTAAGTATGGTAATGCAGTTCATGATAAAGTTTTAATTTTATAGTGGTTTATAAAAGTGTAGTGAAAGTCCTACGGATTGTATTGTTTTGTTTGTAATTTCCGATAATTTCGCGATTCCATTGTACGAAAATTTAATGAGTTCAATTGATATTTACAATTCTACTTATCAGTAAACGTAACTGTCTAAACGTATGCGTAGATATATTGTTATACAATGTTGTGTTTTTGTGAAGAATCGAGAGACGAATGTAATTAGAGTAATTATGTATATATATTTTTCTATATGAATATTTAGTGGTTATGTGTACAATATAAAAGTATTTTTGTTGCAGAAGTCTATATGTTTTCTTACCAATGGGAGTTAAATAATATAAGAATACGGTGCATATGAATAGCGCCAGAATACGTGATTCATAATTTGAGTACATATTTGTAGTTGCGTTGAATATAATGACTGACACTAGACGAAGAGTGAAGCTCTACGCTCTGAACGCTGACCGGCAGTGGGATGATAGGGGAACTGGCCATGTTTCATCTTGTTATGTAGAAAGGTTGAAAGGCACTTCCTTATTGGTGAGAGCAGAATCTGATGGAACATTATTGTTAGAAAGCAAAATACAACCTGATACAGCCTATCAAAAGCAGCAAGATACTTTAATAGTATGGTCAGAAGGGGATAATTTTGATTTAGCTTTAAGTTTTCAAGAGAAAGCGGGCTGCGATGAAATATGGGAAAAAATTTGTCAGGTAAGCATGATTGGAAATTTCCATCATTACTTTTAGGAGTTGTATATATTAATAATACAGTCAAAACCGTTTATGGCGACATCGTTTAGAACAACATACCGGTTAAATTGACCAAAATCAAAGGTCCTGGCTGAATGTTATATGACCGCCTTATCGAAAACATTGGTTTTTACGACATTGTTTACTACGACATACCGCATTAAGCAACCACATTTGGTTAATATTTTCGGAGTATTATATCTGTAGAACAACCGGCTCAGCTGTATTGTAAACAATTTGAATAGGTAACTGTATCCACATCTGGCACGGTATAATAGTCAATGGCTATTATCGTAAAAGTAATCAAAGTTTAGGGTCTTTTGTAATTCTTAGAAACAAAGCACATGCCTGAAGGCTCACTTCGTCATATCTCTTAAGTCAGTTTGTTACTTATCTTTACACAAGGCACACCAAAACATAATGTTGAGTTAACTGTGATAATTGTAACATGTCGCAAAAAAATAAAACAAATCTATATCGAAGAAAAATCGCGTATTATTTCAAAGCTACCTGGCAAACAATAAAGTGTATCACACTCAACAATTTTAACCGTTTGGAAAGAAAGGGAGAAAACTCAAATCCGTTGTTACAACTATCGGTTTTTACGACCCAATATGAGTAGTCCCTTCGATGTCGTTATAACAGATTTTGACTGTAATTATTTCAAAACTCAACTGATTTAAAACATCAACTTTCTTATAGGTTCAAGGAAAAGATCCTTCTGTTGAAATTACTCAGGACATAGTAGAAGAATCAGAAGATGAAAGGTTTGATGATATGTCTGATAATGTACAGCCAGTAGAGCTGCCGGCATGCGAAATGGGTCGTTTGGAAGACATAAGTGAGTTGGTCAACAGTTGTCTGGTGTCACCTGCGAGGAAAGACAAATTGGCAGCTGCATTAGAAACTCAACACTATATAAAAAAACTCCTCAATCTATTTCATATGTGTGAAGATATTGAGAACATTGAAGGATTGCATCATTTGTATGAGATATTTAAAAGCATTTTCCTTCTCAATAAAAACACACTGTTTGACACAATGTTTGCTGATGATACTATATTTGATGTAGTGGGCTGTCTAGAATATGATCCTAGTTTACCTCAGCCCAAGAAACATAGAGAATATTTAAGAGAGCTAGCAAAATTCCGAGAAGCCATTCCTATAAAAAATAAGGATCTACTCGCCAAAATTCATCAAACATACAGAGTACAGTACATACAAGATATTGTATTACCGACACCTACAGTTTTTGAAGATAATCTGCTAAGCACATTGTCCAGTTTTATATTTTTCAATAAAGTAGAGATAGTGAAACAAATAGAAGAGGATGACAAGTTTCTTACAGATTTATTTAAGTTACTAATGGATGATAAGACCCCTGACCCCAAGAGACGAGATTTAGTTCTATTTTTAAAGGAATTTTGTAATTTTTCACAAAATCTGCAACCACAAGACAAAGATGCCTTTTATAAAACATTAGTTTCATTGGGGATCCTGCCAGCGCTAGAAATAACACTAAGTATAGATGATCAGAAGACCAAGACTGCATCTATAGACATACTGACTTATATAGTTGAGTTCTCACCATCAGTTGTAAGGGATTATACTTTACAGCAAGCAAGTAATACGGAAGAGGTAAACTATGCTTTATGTCAATTAATAACTTAAAATTTTATGTATGTCTGTACACTTCAAATTTTTTTAATGCATAATGCAAATTTCAAGATACACATGATTTTTATTGGACCAAAACATCATCCAACTCATAGTTTTGATTCTTATTATTAATTGATAGGTTCTTTAATGTAACAAATTGTTTTTATTTCCGTAATGTAATAATTTTGTTTTGTTTTCTGACCTTATTAAATCATAGAGTAATTGAGTAATTACAGTTATTGAGATAATCTGCTCTTACATACTTTAAGATACTTAATTTATCCTTAATTATTCTAGGAGCAGATGCTCTTAAATATTGTGATAGAACAAATGCTAAGGGATCGAGACCCTGAATTGGGTGGAGCTGTGCAACTAATGGGTGTATTACGCATCCTCCTGGACCCAGAGAGTATGCTTGCATCAGTAAATAAGAGTGAAAAAGCCGACTTCCTTAATTTTTTTTACAAACATAGTATACAGACATTAATAGGTATGTATATTTTTTAGGGATTATAAGTCTGGTTTTTATAATAATGACTTAACTTTTCAGTATAGTAAATAGTGTGTTTATTTATATTTTATATACAATAATGATACTTCCAATTTTGAATATATGAAATAAATAAGGAGTGTTTATAAATTAGTTGAGTCATTGATTCATTTTGAATTGTTTAACGAATATTTATTAAGACTTACAATTGAAACAAAAGTGTAAATAAGTAGTAACTGAAAATTTGTAGGAAACAGATATGAAAGCATTTACATCTTTACCTGCTTATTGTATGGTTGTAGGTAATACATTGCAACATATTGTGTTATTACTTACTAGTTTATCTGAAGAAATATTATAATATACATTTTAATAATACATTATAGTACCTTGTTTATTTGTCAAGTTTTAATGCAATGACGCAGCACATTTTGTGCAATTAATCTCGAATAATTTGAACACAGTTATACCAAGAAGCTTATATCATATATAAAATAATGTTGTTGTAATGTTATTTTTTTATATTATATTTTATCCCTTTCACACCCACTTGCAAAGTTAGGTGTGAAAGGGATAAAAAAGGGGTCATTCAAGGTCATATTTTCTTGTTACAAGTTAATGTTCATACTGAAATCTCCAGTGTATTAGATATAAGCTTCTTGAGTTATACTAATCTCTCATAATAAACGAGTCATTGAAACAACAACATTTGACATTACAGCACCATTATTAGATAACACAACAGGGGAGAAGCCTCTCAAAGAAGACTACCACACTGTGCAGCTGCTGGGCTTAGTTTTAGAACTCCTGGCTTTCTGCGTCGAACATCACACTTACCATATCAAGACATGTATATTAAATAAGGTATGTTCAACAGTCGAGTTTCCTTCAGGCATAATGCATAAGTTATTAACTACTAGCTTCCGTCCACGACTTTGTTCGTGCATCCCCGTTTTTCCCCGTTCCCGCAAGAATTTCGGGAAATCCTTTCTTAGCGGATGCCTACGTCCTAACATCTACCTGCATGCCAAATTTCAGCCCGATACGTCCAGTGGTTTGGGCTGTGCGTTGATAGATCACTATATCAGTCACCTTTGAGTTTTATCTATTGTATAGATTTACTTATCTGTAAATGTATGACATTAAAAAGATGTAATGAATAAGTTTTAATCCACTTAGTTATTCCATCTACTTAACTTAATAGTTATCCAGTACCATCTAACATAAATGAAATATATTATGTATTGAAATGAAATAATAAGAAAAATCTGACATTGTTTTGTTCCATACAAGTGAGTGAGTTACAACTTACATTGTCATACTCAGTTTTTCTGTGAAAACATAATTGTTGCTTTTTTGTCAGTAGTTAATCTTATATATAAAATTCTCGTGTCACAATGTTAGTCTGCATACTCCTCAGAAACAGGTGGACCGATTCTCATGAAATTTTCTGTGCATATCGGGTAAGTCTGAGAATCGGCCAACATCTATTTTTCATATGTACCACGGGCGAAGCCGGGGCGGACCGCTAGTCTTATATATAAAAATGAATCGCAAAATGTGTTGGTGAGCGCATAACTCGAGAACGGCTGAACCGATTTCGATTATTCTTTTTTTATTATATTCCTTGAAGTACGAGGATGGTTCTTATGTAGAGAAAACGTAAATATTATGTACCACGGGCGAAGCCGGGGCGGACCGCTAGTGCTAAATAAATAAAGATTTATAAAATAACCATAAGTTTTCATAGAATTATGGATATATTTTGCTAAAATTTATATTAATATTGTTTCCAGGATCTCCTACGGCGTATTTTAGTGCTCATGAGATCCACGCACACTTTCCTCGTCCTGGGTGCACTAAGGTTCATGAGGAAAATCATTGCACTCAAAGATGAATACTACAACCGTTACATAATTAAGGGCAACCTCTTTGCACCAGTGATAGATGCGTTCCTTAGGAATAATGGAAGGTATGTAAAGAAATAAAAAATTTATTCTGGTTTCAAATTATTTTATTTTAACAAAATAAAAATAAGTTATACTATAATATAATATAAAATTTAATTCATAATTTTTGTTTTATACGGAAAGAAAAATAAGTTATAGTATTGATCAATTAACTTAGTCCTTGTGTATTATCTGGCAAACAAATTGCGACTTAAAATAGACTAGCTAGATAACAATTTAATATTTATTGATAATACTTGACTAGTGAATTAGTTGAAGTAATATTTTATCTAGACAAAAAATAATTCTGGCTCATAAGCAAAAAGGTTTTCATTCAAAAATGATAGGACAATTATGTTTATTTAGTATCCTACCCAGTTGTTGATAAATATATGAGATTCATTATTACTGAATTTAATCATAAAATCCTTAAAAATAGATTAATTGAAGGAATCATTGGTTGGTTAAGTTTATTAAGTAATTTTGTTTTCTAAATGATTTAAAACTATTTTTTTTATAAACATGTATTTTCTGTTTTGTTTTTACAGATATAATTTATTAGACTCTGCTATATTAGAATTATTTGAATTCATCAAACTGGAAGACATCAAATCACTATGTTCGCATGTCGTAGAAAACTATGGGAAGATCTTAGAGGATGTTGAATATGTGCAAACGTTTAAAACGTTAAAATCGCGATACGATCAACATCAAGATAAACTCAAGGAGAGAGATAGAGGTTAGTGAGATATAGTAGAGAAATTGCATTTTTCTATAGTGATAGTAACAACAACAAATAACACGAAAAATAGTTTAAAAAACCTGTAAGATTATTGAAGTAGTTGGTACACTGAAGATTATTTATAAAAAAATAACATTATAACAACATTATTTCGGTCATGCAGAGAATTTTTACATGTAAGGAAAAATAAATTCTACAACGACTAAATAAACATGACATTAATATTTACCAAGAGGTAAGTAGTCAATTACGTGTTTACACAAAGCAAGAAGTCGTAAAATGCCCTAATTACTAGCAAATAATATAATTAACAAAAACCTATAAAGATTGCACTTTGGTTCAACTTGTTCATTGATTTGTTAACCAGTTATAACTGAGTTGAAAGCTTTGACCCAAATAAATGATTGTATTTATATTGAAGGCCATAAACACGTTTTTTATAGGTGCATAATATCCACTTGGACCAATACAGTTTTGAAAGTTATTATCATACCTGATTCTATAAATATTTTAAATTGTAGTTTTGTATTTGTATATTTTTGAATATTTTAATATTTAATTACAGATTGTTTTTTTCATACAAAAATTAAAAATAATTAAATTAAAATACTTTTATTTTAATGGCCATATGTGCCAGTGTCTATAATATGAATAAATAGTATCGTTTATTTATAATTTTGAATAAGAATTTTAACAGATTCAAGGAGTGTCAAAAAATGTTATGATTAGTGTATTATTTTAGTTTTATTCAAAGTTATTGTTATTTCTGAACATTTTCCATAGGGCTATGTAGAAATATTGCACTGTAACTGTAACTGTACAAAGCAAAATTATAATTTATGTTTTTAAGTGTCAAAAGTGTTTTCTAGTAATTGAATAATAACACTTAAATTTCTATAAACCCAACAAGGGTTTAACAAGGGTCTACAGAATTTAGTAGCCATGTTCTTCTTATAATCTGTATAATTCTTCTTATAATCAAACTGTAAGCTGTGTTGTTTTCAAATAAATAAATAATAAGAATTTAGTACACACAATAATAACTGAACCCCACAAATTCCAGTGAGCGGCAGCGTGGCGGTAGCGGAAGCGGTGGTACCATCTCTATTACGTACGAGATATCGACGCGAGGCGCGGCAGCCGGACGACGAGGAAGAGATGTGGTTCAACGACGAGGACGAGCTCGAGGACGAGGCACCATTAGATGCGCCAGCTACGCACGCGCATCACGCGCTAGACGCGATCGGTACGGGTTTATTTGTAACTTGTTTATGTGATCCTGGTACATGAACCGGACGATGTGAAGATGTGGTTCAATGACGAGGAGCGCCGCGTCACATTCATCGTCATCATCATCATCAGCCCATTTCCCACTGCAGGTACATGGGCCTTCTGTAAAGCATACAGGCCTGTAATGTACGTATGTATTTTACTTTTTTCATTATTATTATATTTTTTTTACTGTTATATTCGTTTTAGGGCCGATTTTTCAATGCTTGGATAAAACTTATCTGTCCAATAAAGTATTACACGATAATATGAAAATGTCACGTAAACTGTCAAATACGGGCAATTAGAATACGTTTTTAAAATGGTAGTTTTATACATTATATTTTGACGAATAAGTTTTAAGCAAGGACTGAAAAATCATCCCTTAATACAAAGTGCATAAAAACATAATGTGTTTATATGCAACTAGCGGTCCGCCCCGGCTTCGCCCGTGGTACATATTTCGCAATAAAATGTAGCCTATGTCCTTTCTCGTGTATCAAAATATCTCCATACCAAATTTCATGCAAATTTGTTCGGTAGTTTAGGCGTGATTGAGTAATAGACAGACAGACAGAGTTACTTTCGCATTTATAATATTAGTGTGGATTACAGGCAAAATAGTGGAGAAGAAGGTGTGCACGAGCGCGGAGAGCGTGAACGGGCCGAGCCGCGTGCTGCTGACGGCGGCCGCCAAGCCGGCGCACGCCGACGTTCAGGTATCCACGCCCAGATTACTCAATAAGGTAATTTAGATCCCTACCACCCTTTGCAACGCTTCGGGAACAAGGGCACAAGCTATGGCCGATTCTGTTGGGTCGGGTTTAATAGATACCTTTTTTTTGAAGTGAAAACTTCTTTAGTGGCATTGGGTATAAAATCTTAAACTCGCGTCAGGACACGTGGCCTGATCGAAAAAGCGTAAGACGGATTGATATCAAACATGCTCAACGTTAATAATCAAGTTTTCATTTCTGCCGGCACTCCCGGAGTGCAACCCGTCTTTTTTTTTTTAGTGGGGAAATCTTCCAAAGATACCCACGGCCCCCGGGGAAGGAGCCGTGGGTTATGTCGGATTCTTACCGACTAAAACCCCACTGTGTTCCGTCGAGCCGCTTTAATGATGGGGCCGCGGGTATTGGTTAGAATTCTTCCGCGACCAGGGTTTAATAGATACCTGCTTCATTACCACGCTTCAGATACCGTTGAGTCGGTTTTAATAGATGTCTATTTATTTATTAATTTACAACGCTTCGGGAACTTCGGGAGGCGCTATGACAGATACTGTTTGATCGGGTTTTATAGATACCTATTTACTTTGCAACGCTTCGGGAACGCGTGCACGTACTACGGCAGATTCCACTGGGTGGAATTGCCTATTTACTTTTTAACGCTTCGGGAACGATTATCTTCTTTTTTAAATTATTTCATTCTGGGTGTTTTATTATTGAATTAAAATCAGTTCAGGCTCCTCTAGCTTGTATTTTATTTGCTTGTCATTTGTGTATATATAAAACGATCTATGTGGTTTTGCTAACGATGAAGCTTTTCATACAATATTCACTTACTTACATAATTCAAATTGTTGCTGCTAATTAATATCATGCCTTTATGATTTTTAATTTGGTATATTATATTCTATATGAATCTATGATAAGAAATGTATGAATTATACATTCTCAAATAAGCTCCTAAATCATTTAAAATTTTTATACACTACTGAAACAAATAATTAGTTTCCTTCATTGTCATTTGTCATAAACCACTATTTCGAACATTTTATAAAAATGTGTAATTTGGAAAAAATTACATTGTTTTAATGTTCTCATTCAGAGTTATTTTTGTTACTTCTATGTGTTAAAACCAATGAAGCATTATATCACAATACCACAACATGAGCAGTGTACAATGTACATAAAAAAATATCATCCACTAGCCGCTCCGCGCGGTTTCACCCCCGTGGCTCCTCTCCTGTTGGTCGTAGCGTGATGATATATTATAGCCTATAGCCTTCCTCGATAAATGAGCTATCTAACACCGAAAATTTTTTTTAAATCGGACCAGTAGTTCCCGAGATTAGAGCGTTCAAACAAACAAACAAACTCTTCAGCATTATAATATTAGTATAGATTTCGTTTCATGTGTGTGTGCAATTTAACGTAAACCACTTTTTTCTCGCTTGTTACAATGTTCCCCATACGTAATGCACTACATATAACTCGCAGGGTCTGGTGGACTACGACGGTGACTCGGACGAGGAGGAGGAGAGCGGCGGCAGCGGCAGCAGCAGCGGGTCGAGTGCGCCCGGCGAGGAACGTGATGCCAAGCGGCCGCGGCTCGCGTAGTGCCCGCCCGGCAACCTCGCGTAATACCCGCCCGGCTACCTCGCGTAAAGCCCGCCCGGCAACCTCGCGTAGTGCCCGCCCGGCTACCTCGCGTAGTGCCCGCCCGGCAACCTCGCGCAGTGCCTGCCTGGCGATTTCACACCGCCGCCCGGCAACCTCGCACGCACGTTTCAAGGAATATAACACCCCCCAGCGACCACGTCTCGCCTGACCTGTGCTACGGATGCTACGTAAGCCCTTTATATTTTATAAGTGTACGAGTATGTGTTGCCTATATTCTCGATGTTCCCGTACACGATTGTCTCACGTTACGCCGACGTATCCGATTACAGAATTATATTATATTTATTATTGCGCCGCGTCCGACCGATCTAGCATCGGTCCAGCGGCTATTTATGATAATCGGTAATGTAAAAGAGTGTGTTATGTTTGAAAATTGCGGCCGACGTTATCGCGCACCTGTTGGACATTTATTAGATGTGTAAATTTTGATTAATGATACCTTTTTTGTTTAGTAAATGTTCGATAGAAACACGCGAAGCATAATGAACAGATGGCGCTAGGATCGTTTGTATCAACCAATCGAAATCGAGGTTGTGACGTCATCGTTTCCCTAGTTGGTTACGGTTTCGGCCGTAATTTTCAGATACTTTATTTATTACACCAATATATAGCTATGCTTTCTATATAATGTAAATACGAGTGACACTTAAGTGTTGCATTATTATTAGTTGATGTATGAAAAGTTTTCATACATTGTAGAGTATAAACCGGATGGTATGAGAATGTAGAACAAATATTGGTTATGTAATGTATTAATGTGACATTTTTAAACGGTTAGGTTACTCTTCCGAAGAATTGTAATCGACTAAAGTACAAAGAAAATATGAGTGGGATTTAAAATATATTACTGTTAGAAAAATGGAATACAGTGAATGCGGAATGGATGTATAGATGTATGTTTATTAAGGGAATACACTAAATGACCAACAATTTCTTAGACTAATTTTTAAATATTACAACGGAATTGTTAAACTGTAGTGAATTTGTTAAGCCGTAATACTGCACAATTACAATGGTTACTTTTTCTTTAAGACATATACTGCAAAATAATAATATCGGAAGAAGTGCCCCATTATTGTATCAGTTTAATTTATTATGTAAGGTAAAGATGATCTGTTTGATCTATACCATAACTTAACTTACAATAAAACGTACGATCGAGAAGAAATAAAATTATTTTAATAGCTTGTTTCATATGATTATTAAAATAGTTTTATTTCAATGTAATTACGATACTTGAATGGAAGAGAAGTCTTGAAACAAACATTACAATAACCCTAAATCAAATGCTGTGCTTGTTTTGATATGTTTCTTAAATCTAAAATTTATGTGTAGTTCTAAATGTGTAAATGAAAAGAATTATCTAAAGTTTCAAAATTTATTGATTTTTAAGTTTTTCTTCATCCTCACTGGACAGTATACTAATGTTTTTGCAAAAGTTAGTAACATAGAATATTAAATTTTTAATACATATTAGATGTTGTCTGTCTCGTGCTATCACTTACATTTTTATAAAATGAAGTGATAATATGATACTGTAAATGTGTCGATATTTAATTTTATAAAGGCTTGTTTCTTATCAAGTAATGTTACTATTGCCATTCTTTGTTATAAATTATATGAGATGGCTTTCTAAGTGACTTTACTTGCATATTGAGAAACATACTAAATTCTAGAAAGGAAATTAAAATGTTGCATACTTAAATGGGTATTTAATAATAGTACATTGACGATGGGAATTGTTTTTACAAATGGATAATCAGATATTAATATTATCTGTTTTTAAATGATATTTTGAGTAAGTGTAGTCTGCATATTCCCACTCAGTTCCAAATGTTAAATGCCACAACCCTACAATTCTGACTGAAATTTGAGTCCTTTCTTTTCCATATATACTGGACTAGCTTCCGCCCACGACTTTGTACGCGCATCCCCGTTTTTCCCCGTTCCGCAAGAATTTCGGGAAATCCTTTCTTAGCGGATGCCTACGTCCTAGCATCTACCTGCATGCCAAATTTCAGCCCGATACGTCCAGTGGTTTGGGCTGTGCGTTGATAGATCACTATATCAGTCACCTTTGAGTTTTATATGTATAGATATTGGCGGAGTCCCTACTTTTTGGGTGGAGCCATTAATTAAGAGAAGAAGACGAGTTAGTGTAATGTCAATGCATTGTTTTAAATACTCATAAAGTTTGGGCCTTATATCATTTTTAATTGGTTTACGCTCACTTCATTACGCGTAGCGATGAAAGTGTGCACATAATCAATAAATTTATTAATAACGATAAATATTTACTGTCCATATAGGATGAAGATTATCAACTTATGAATATTGTGTAGGGCTGATTTTACAGTACGATTGCAATCTATGGAAGTAAAACTCATAGTGACACTTGTGACATACAGTTGTTTAATAATGAAATAGTGTATAAATTTAATGTGAAAAACATGTGATTTTTTTATTGATTATTATTATAGTAAATCTTGAATTTAATGTGTTATTATTTATCGCGTTACAAAATGAGTGAGGACAGTGCTCATGGTTCATTATTTATTCGAAATCTTTAAGTTAATTTGTTACGACATCTACAGCATTTACACCCAACGATATATTTTTCTTCTCAAATGAACAGAAGAATTGTAACAGACTTGAATCTTTGGATAAAATTAAAGAAAGTAAGGATAGTGCGAATCTGGTAGTTTCTTAAAAACGAATGGAAAATTTTACGCAAAAGTAGAATTATTATATTCATTATTTATTGCGTATAATGGCATCATAACTGTCTAAAATATTTTAAGACGAAAGGTTGAACTTGTCTCAAATTTTTGAATGTATTTTGGTTATCGATTTGAAGAGGAGATTTTGTAGTTTTAGTGTTTAAATTTCCTTTAGTTCTTTGGAACTGCTTTCGAAAAGATTTCAAAATACATTCATAACTGTTAAATAGATAAAAAGTTGGTAACTTTTATACAAAAAAGCTATCTTCTCACAGTGTACTGTATTTCAACCAAGTGTATTTCGCGTTATAATGGATACAATATTATATCATAATTAGGAAAATGTTAACTAATAACAGATTGCAGCTTTTTGTCAGTATCAATTAAATGAATATACATGACAACATGTAAAAAACATGTATAATGTATTTTAAATTTTTGTATCAAATGTGCTTAGAATCTATCTACATAGTATTTGTTTTGACCATATCAGTTAAATATAATATTTAAAAATAACTTTAAGCCATTAGACCTTCCGATAGGGATGTGAAATTTTGGAAATTATTTTTTAAATTATAAAAAATATAGTATAATATATATCTATCCTCTTCTATTAACTAATTTATTCGATATAATTTGTGTAATGTTTAACAAAAATTAAAAATCTATATATATTATTATTCCGCAAAAATGTGAAGTAAATACGAAAATGTCTTGTGTCTTAAAAAATCGTTAATTTTGTACTGTGAAAACGCGAATATTCTGAATCAAATTCATTGTTGTATTTTGTTACACTGAATCCAACATATAAAAAAATATTTTGATTTACATGCATGAGAAATAGAGTGTGAGAAATTTCTGCATACGATTGTTAATCTCAGAATGAATATTTTAAATAATCTTTATTTTTTTTCAAAACCTTGATACCTAACCGTTCTCATTTGCACTTACAATGTATGCAATTCATCTGACCTTCAAACATATCAGTTTTATTTAAATGCGTTTGAAAAAAATATTGATCTCTTAATTGCTTACATAACAAACATTTGATGGTCACTTGAAATGATCTTCCCGCGATATGACAAACAAGTTTTCCAAAATATCTATGTTAGAAATTGTATAGCCAAGTGTTCCAAAAGTATTTGTTGAATAATCTCGCTAGTTTGCAATTATTTGAATGGTAAAGTGCACAGTGACTGCGAGACAAAATTTATTATTATATACGTGGAATGAATTTGTCAGAAAAATTGTAAATACTGTTTTATGTAATACTTTATTTTTATTCTGTCAACATCCACGTGTCTAATAGCATGCAGCCGTCAATTAGATTTATTATTACGTATCTTATATTCCTTGAAATGACTTCCCGTTGGTTATGATACAAAATTCTAGATAAAAGTAGACTGTAACAAAACTATTTTTTATCTGTCTAGGTGGATGACCATCATAAACTAATTTATACACAGAATTAAATTTATAATAGATTTACCTATTGGCAAGTTGTGTAATATAAATAAGCTTACAATAATGCTATTATTATGATGTCACTAGTTACGTAAGCAATATAAATATAAGGAAATACGATACGTGTGTTATTTATTTGCTATAATCCCTCTAACACCACAATCTTAAAGATAAAAGACTTCAAAAAAAAACAACCATTTTTCAAATAATTTAATGACTACATGACATAATATAAGAGGTCTTACGTACAACCTTATTCGCACACATATGAATAGAAAGAACTAGTTAGTCAATGCATATTAGAAGGTTCCATCAACAACTTCGGTTTTCAGTTTGGACGCTAGAGCCCGTCGTAGTTGCATTGCGTCGGGGGGCGGAGCCGGGGCCGACCCAGCTAGCGCCGCTTGTGCCATACGAGCCGATTTCGGCCTTTGCGCTTTTTGTGAGATTTCACCGCCTGTTAAAGTATGAAGAATATTTAAAACAAAAAATTTTAAAGATTTTTTTAGTACATACAATTTAAATTCTGAATTATTAACAATGTTATTGAAAAAATAAGCACAATTTGTACACAGTAACAGTAGCGTTTCTTTATCACATGGTAATTTTATTTGAATGGGTCAGACGTTTTAAATAGGTAACTAATATACTTAGATTTGAATTTACAGTACAATAAAGTTAGCTTAGATGGTTTCAAAAATAAGTGAATATTATAAATCATGAGTCTGGATTTCCAATTTGGCGAATTATATTTAATTACTAGCTGTGCCCGCGACTTCGTCCGCGTGGAATAGTGACTGCATAGTAGTAACTACTTAACACACAATTATTGAGTAAACACGTCTTGAAACACGTACTATCATATACAACTAAATTATAAGTACTTACTTACACATTATTATAAAGTTAAGAAATAAAATAAATAATAACACAAAAGAACTGTTAGTAAAATTTATTACTAAACTGAGCTATAAAACTTAGGTACAGAAGAGTTCATAATTTCCAGGATGTGGTTATTCTCCCGCTCCCATATTCCTTCTACTTTCACAGACTTTCAACTTTTCCCTTTCACCCCTAGTAAATGGCAGAACCGATTTTGATCTAAACCATGTCTAATCATACCTATATATTATGTACATGTCATATCCTTTCGTTTGGTACTCCATTTGGATTATTTATCCCCAATATCACCCCTAAGGTGCCCTATATGTAATAAACAGATTAACCAATTTTGATAAAACATGACTAATTGTAATTCACACGTCATTTGATATGCCGCTTGATTATATTATTTGACCACATTCGATTATTCATTCCCACTTTTACCGCTATAAATCAATAAATGGATGAACCGATTTTGATTAAATATGCCTCATCATACTTCTCACGTCAGGTCATGCCCTTTCATTTGATATGCCACTTGGGTATATTATTTGACAACTTTTATTCCCACTTTTATACCTATATCCAATAAATGGATGAACCAATTTTGATAAAATATGTCTTATTGTACTTTACACGTCATGTCTTTCATTAGATAAGTCACTTGAGTATACATATTTGATAAAATTTATTTATTTATTCCCACTTTTACCCCTATATCAAATAAATGGATGAACCGATTTTTATAACATTGGACTACTTAATTGTTTCTGACAGGTCGTCTTTTTTCATTTGATATATCACTTGGGTATAACAACAACGACAACTTTTTCGACAACTTTTATTCCCACTTTTATACCTACATATTATATCCAATAGTTAAATGGATGAACCAATTTTGATAAAATATTATGTCTTATTGTATGTACTTTACACGTCATGTCTTTCATTAGATACGTCACTTGAGTATATTTGATAAAATTCATTTATTTATTCCCGCTTTTACCCCTATATCAAATAAATGGATGAACCGATTTTGATAAAATTTGACTAATTGTTTCTGACATGTCGTCTATTTTCATTTGATATATCACTTGGGTATAACCTACATTAACAACCTACATTAACAACTAACATGCGTTTTTTTCACCCCTATATAATATAATAAACAACTAATGTAAGAAAAAAACGCATCGCAAACGTTAGCGAGCTACGGTGGCACAGACAGACACGCAATACACACATAGCGGTCATAACACCCCTCTTTTTGCGTCGGGGGTTAAAAATATAATACCTACGACATAATTTCAAAGACCTTTTATATAGAAAATTTACCTGGAAGTAACCATAATGCTATTTGTGCAGGTTTTAGACTTATGAGCAAAAATCTAAATAAAGGTCCTTTGACCCCCCCTTGTCGCACCTCTGTTCAATGGTTGATTGGCGCGGTATGATTATAAAAGGACGGTACTGGGTTCGATGGAACAATGTGTTAAAAACCTATTGTGAAATTAATAACTGCTTCATAGGTGGATAATACGTGTGACAATCTATGATTTGAAAAGAAAATAGATTAAGGACAAAAATAATTAATATAACTACTTACGAAGCGATTTTTCTTCTATAAATGTCTGTAGCGGAACATTCCACACTGGACCATGTAAAAATCCGACAAGGGAATCGAACACCCAAGCATTATTATCTAAGTTTTCCATACCGAAAACCTAATAGCACACAAACCAGAAACGCTTTAAGGTCCTAGAAAACTGCAGCTTGAAAATGGAGGTAATTTTCACCTTGACATTTGAATGTTATTTGTATCTTGGTTGCTAAGTTACGTCCTTTTGTTTCGCAGAGAGAATTCACGCGATATAGACTTCAGGCCCATGTTGAAAAAGTTATGGGTCATTTGAACCACCAGGTGACCTATCTAGAACGATATAAGAGTATAAAATAATAAGATTCAGCACTATGCCGTCACTCGCTGTCTACCTGAGTGCAGATGAGAATTCGAAAGTACAGGTAGAGATTTTTTCCCCTTGTCTCCATGATTTTTGTACGGCATTGCGGAATAATCTGTAGGAATAATGGATTAAAAGCAGCATTGAAATAGTATGACACAGATGCCTTTACATATGCAAGTAAACTTGCGCAATAAATGTCCGACAGTCTGTCTAACAGTAGCTTGCAAGTCAAATTCCGCGTTTCCACCTGCAATTAGTAGACTTGCAAGCTGCTGTCAGACAAACTGTCGGACATTTCTTGCGCGATATTTATCGAATTCTTCATAGCATAATTAATGATCTTCATAACAATAATATGATCAAATCACGCATTAAGCAGTTCAGGAAAGGAAAAGCCCGAACTTGCGCAGCAGTCAGAAATAAGGCGACAGCGTAGTAACCTCCTCCACTAAGAGTAGTATATTATTACTCACAGAACAGTAAAAACAATTTGTTTTTACTGTTCTTTGTTATAACTCCTCCACATTTCCCAAAGCACTAAAAAAAAAGATATTTTAAATAATTTGGAAAATCCAAAAGTGCACGCCTCATAATTTTTTTTAATAAATATTTATTAATTATTATTTTTGTTTATTTAATAACAATTAAACCACATCGAATCAGACCCTGAAAAATGAAAGGGTTCTATTCCTGAGCATACTCAAGCGTAAGAGAAAAAAAAAGACTCGATTAGTAAAGTATTTCGGTCGCTATCGTGTTAACAAGAAAAAGGATCCGCACATACAGACACACGGACGTCCAAGACAGAACTTTTTTAAACTGTTTTTTAACTAGTTTAAATAACAAAAATGACATCAAAAATATCATGAACGTTAAAAATAGTGTTTTTTTCTTAATATGTGTGTGTATGTATTATCTTACAAGTGCAATGTATGATACATACTACCCGTTCGCTTCGAGTTGGCCGCTCCCACCCTTCCCACTTCACCGCACCGCACTCCTAGACAGACCCTGTCAGTAACGACAGCAACGCTATCACGTGCGCGGTGCGCCCGTCCGTCACTAATATATATCGCTCCCGTTGTTTTTGGTTATGTTATTTGATCGTTTTGTTAAGGCTGCAGTCTAGCAAAATTGCGTTTTCAACAAGTTATTTGACAATTTTTTCCCGGCTAATGAAATGATAAACTGAATTTTTTTTTCTTGTTTATCAATTAGTGTTATATACGCAATGCGCGTGAATTTTTTCACATTTATAAAGTTACTTTATGTTACCTTAATCAGGCCTTCAAGATAAGTCTCTTTCCCCCAAAGACATTTCGAGCTAAGTTTGTGCACTCACTACGTTGCAACCGATTACAATTTACACAATCTGATCAGCGCATTATTATCCTTATATAGTCGTTATTAAAAACTGCTGAATACAATTGCCGAAAAACTTATGATTTTCTTAATTAGAACGTTATAAATTCATTAAATTTCCCATTTTTTGCCTTACAAAATCTATTGATAAATACTGCTAAAAGTTATTTTTTCCATTAATTTATTCGAGTTGGTTGAAGACCAATGCGTATTAATCCTTTAAAAAAATTTTTTTTTTAATTTTGATAATTCTTTAAATATTAAAAAAATATTTAAAATAATTAGGAAAAATCCTAGCGAATTTCTTTAGTCGCGCTCCTTGGGCCGGAGCGTTCTGACGTGTGCTCTACGCTCGATTTTCCTTCATACCGAAGTGAAAGTTGCTCTACTTCATTAAATTTAATATTTTTGTTAATTGATTATTTTTATCTTAGTTTTGTGCAAATATTCGTATTTTTAAACATTTGATTTCGATATTGAAAATAAACGAAAAAAATACGCGTGTAACTACTAGAAAAAAAATTATCTTCGAACATAAAGTTAATGAAACCAAATAGATTGCAAAGGTGATTGGCAATAATTTCTTTATTTTACGGGGTGTCAGTAAAGGGATGTATATTTCTTTAAAACTAAAGTAAGCTCATAAATTTTCTTATAATATAATTTTTTTGAAGTTCCAAAAATGTTTATTTTTCGTTTGAGAAATACGAAATATAATATAAACTTGTATTGAGAACTTGAACTTCCCAAGTTCATCCGGGGAAATCCCCATACGGGGAAAATGATTTGTTTACTCCAAAATTGATCCGAGGTGTTTTAATTTTTTCTTCTAGTCATTTTCAACGTAGCGGCATGTTGTTTGATTATTAATTTTGTAACTTAAATACAGGATGTTGGTTTTATATTCTGATCTTACAGACGCGCTGACAAATTTAGTCCGCCATTTCTAGTTTAGTCTACCAACTCTAAGTACCAATATTAAAACGAATGGATTATCATCACATCATCAAAACTCAGATGTAATGGAAGATCACAATAACATAGAAAATTCAGTGGGTGTTGAGAACTAAACAAACAGAAGTAACAGAGACGCGAAGAATAAAAAAAGAGGACGAAAACGATAATTCGTTGATGCTTTCCCTTTTCGACGTATTGTTAGGGTACATCACCAATCTGCAAAAAACAAAACTGATGATTCCCAATTGCTGATTAAAAATGAAAAACAAATAAACAAACAACAGTGGTGAAAATTTACTGATCACAATGAAACATCCTTCAGTGGTAGCAGATTTACTCATTTAAAATGTATCGGTGAACAGCGTAAAGGAGAGGAGGACAGGAAAACATTATGAATGTGGATGGTGGATTGTATACAGGGTGTAATCGATAAGTATGTGCAGGCGATTATGACGTTATTATTGCAGGTATCAAAAAACTTAAAACTGATATCGAAATTACTTTACCTAATGAGCAAAATGACAATAATAACTTTTTAAAAGTATAACGAGAAATATCTAAAAAATTTACTTTATACACTCCCATATCAAAAAGGGAAAATGGGACTAGTAGAAGTTAAATGTCTAATTCCGGCAAAAGACATGAATGCGGAAGATGCGGTTAAAAAAAAATTTAATATTTGAAATACAATGCAAAAAATAACACTTTTTTCATAGATAAGAATCATGACTATTTTTTCTAAATTCAGGGACAACTAAACGTTGCAGAAGCAGAAGTCTGCTTATTTGCTGTTTGGACTGGAGTGAATAATTCGTTAAAAATAGAATATAATATAAAAAAGTATGTAACGTTTAGGCAAAATAAAATGATGGACCATTATCAAGATTTTACATAAATTGCCTACTGTCAGAATTGATTGATTCGAGACTTCAGCATTCGATGCCCATCAACGACCCATCCTATATCATTCAAGCGATTGAAAAAAAAGAGATAAATCCAGTGCAACCGATAAAATTTGATAAAGTAAATTTTTTCAAAAATAAACTGACGAACTGGTTGATGGTGAAACAATTTTATGACATTGAAGAATTTATGACTTTTAAGTAGTGTAAACTGAATTATTGTGTGTGATAAGTGTGTGATATAATCGTGTTAATCGTAGTGCGTTCGCGTAATTGTGAAAATTGAATTGTGTGTACATTTAAATAATTAGACTAATCAACTTTCTTTTTAAATATTTGCACACCCAATCAATGGGTAGAATGTATTAGCCACATAATATTGTAATTAAAAACATCTATAATTTGTAACTACATTCTTGCAAATAAATATAATTTGAATTTGAATTTGAATTTTGAAAGCATCAGAATGCTAGCAAAAGATTTATTAGGTTTATCAATATAAATCTATATATTACACATAATATAATAAATCTGTAGAAGACGCGAAGACTGACATCCGCGCGGACGGAGTCGCGGGCGGAAGCTAGTCAGAAATAAATATCTTTTGTTTTCATTTAACACAAACATTACATTTTTTTTATTATATACAAAATTTGTTTATCCGTTTTATTAGTTAAACTGAACAACTTTCACTAAGAAACTTAGGTCGAAAAAAATGTATAGAGTTCTGCATTTTGTATGGAAAGCTTATTTTTTTTTATATTTCGTCCAAATTTCTTTGTAAAAGTTGATCAGTTATATAAACATGAAGTTGAAGATATCAATAGAAAGTATTCGCAAATTTTGTGTAGGTACTGATAAAAAAAAAATCACCCGGTGTAATTTTCACGAAAATTGTTTCAAATTGTCATTTTTGGTACTAATTACGAATATTAAATTATGCATACGAATGATTTAATTTTTAAAAATTAAGTGGAGCAACTTTCCCTTAGTACATTTGTATTTTTACATATAGGATGACAGGATGCATTTGTTTGCACTACTAGACCAAGCCCTTAAGTTTGATTATTATTGCTAAGTCTTATATAGTTTTTTACTGCTATTAGTGAGGAAATCGCTGTAGTAAGTAATAATACGAACTGTTTTTGTTATTTTATTTTTCGGAGTGTTATTATTTTTTTTGTCCACGGTATCAGTTGATGTGCTTGTGACGTCATTTTGTAACGGTCATCGACGGCCAACTCGAAGCGAACGGGTAGTATAGACATTTTAAGTTTGAAAAATCAGATGTTTTGCGCGAAGTGACAGTAGTACCCACCTCAACGCTTCGCTTATGAGGCGTGCAAAAGTATGATAGGAAAATCGATTATTAGAGTATAGTACTCTTATCTATTACTAGCGGTCCGCCCCGGCTTCGCCCGTGGTACACATTTACGTTTTCTCTACATAAAAACCATCCTGGTACTTCAAGGAATATAATAAAAAAAGAATTATCGAAATCGGTTCAGCCGTTCTCGAGTTATGCGCTTACCAACACATTTTGGGATTCATTTTTATATTATAGATTATTCTCGTAGATATTAATAGTAATAATAGCTCAATGAGTACTATTAATAATTTTAGAATAATAATAATTATGGATATAGAAAATTCTTATTAATTTATTCTAACTCCATATATTTTTCAACTTCAAAGACAGTGCGCGCACGAGCAACTTTGTCTCCGCAACTTTTTTGTCTCCGCAACTATTTTGTCTCTCCCACCCATGGGCTAGTATGAAAGTGCGCGCACGTAGCGACGCAACTCCCCATACAAATTGATGGGAGAGACAAAATAGTTGCGGAGACAAAGTTGCTCGTGCGCGCTCGCTCTTAATGCGCATCACACTCGGTGAAGATACTTTCATATGAATAAGATACTATAATATTAACTAAGAGCGAGCGCGCACGAGCAACTTTGTCTCCGCAACTATTTTGTCTCTCCACCCATGGGCTAGTATGAAAGTGCGCGCACGTAGCGACGCAACTCCCCATACAAATTGATGGGAGAGACAAAATAGTTGCGGAGACAAAGTTGCTCGTGCGCGCTCGCTCTAAGGTTCTCTAATATAGAATATTATAGTATCTTAAAGTATTAGACTACAAGCCCGCATAGGAAAAAAATATGGGTCAAATGAACCACCAGGGGACATATCTAGAACGATAGCAGAGCAAAAAATAATAAGATTCATCACTATGCCGTCACTTGTAAGCTGTCCAACTGAGTGCAGATGAGAATTGAAAAGTACAGGTAGACTCGGTAAATTTTGGTCATATATTTTTGTACGGCATTCTTAACCATCGATAGATCCATTAAAAATAATAAGAAACCGCTCAGTGCCGTACAAAAATGTGGGTCCACCAAGTCGGAATTTTTATTTAATTTCCGAGAGTTACCGGGGGTAAATTTGGTCATTTGACCATGTACGGCATCTGTGTCATACTATTGCTATACTGCTTTTAATCCATTATTCCGCAACGCCGTACAAAAATCATGGGGACAAGGGGAAAAAATCGAGAGTTGTAATCCCCTCTCTTTCCCCACTCCAGGGGGTCATTTGACACAACACGAAATAAATTTATTTTTAAAGTATTTTATGCATAGATAATATTTTTTCATGTGCCGTACATTTTCGTTGGTTCAAAGGGGAAAAATCTGAAAAAGAAAAAAATCCATATAACGAAATGTTTGCTTTATATTTTTATAATAAAATATAAATATACATTAATATTAAGAAGCTCGAGGTGGTTAATTATCACCTTGGAAAGTCGGAGTCAGGTGGAATGGACTCCGTTAAATTGATGAACTAATAAAAAAGCTATAAACGAAAAGATGTGAATTATATGCAATCAGTCCATGAATACAGGTAAAGTCATATAGTATACATATTCAAAATGTACAAGTAAAGCGCTTTCAAATGATACCAAACACTGCATATTTATCTTAACTTTATTTTTTTACTCTGTATGTTTTGTCCGCTAGAGGGCGCCACATTAGATTTTGTGAAACCCCATATAGCCTTTAGCTAGCTGGTCGTTGGTTATCCAGTGAACAATTCAGACGCCTCTAATGATATGTCATTTGTCGAATTCTTATAAGTAGTTTAGAAGTTACGAGGGAATAGATGAACATACATACATGACCTGTAAACAACCATAACCCTCCTTTTGCTTTGCCGTAGTTGGGTAAAAATATGTTAATGCCGTACTGTATCAAATGGCCATAAAGCACTCTTAAAATTGTAGCTTTCGTCGCTTTCATCAGCCTAAAAGATGTGGTCTGCACAAAAATGTACGGCATCGTTTTTTCCTAATTTATCTATGTTAATACTATTTAAAACAACGGATAAAGTGTAGAAAACTATTATATTTCATTAATCTACGATGTTTAAACTTTAACAAAATTTCTGGTTTTGCATTTCTCTATAACTTTTTTTAGAACGGTTTCTTTTGAACGGCAATACTATACAACAATTGAATTTTACAATATCATGTTAAAAAAGAAGTTCCCGTACAGGGTCAAATGACCTTACAGCTCTTTATATCAAGAATTCGATGAAATTAAGATGATTATTGGTATACATTTAAAAGAACAATTATTTTTTGACGGCATTGCTTTTAATAGTACTTTTGAGTGCTAGATAATGTTTTGGAACCGAAGCCGTACTTAGTCAAATGACCCCCTGGAGTGGGGAAAGAGAGGGGATTGCATCTCTCGATTTTTTCCCCTTGTCCCCATGATTTTTGTACGGCGTTGCGGAATAATGGATTAAAAGCAGTATAGCAATAGTATGACACAGATGCCGTACATGGTCAAATGACCAAATTTACCCCCGGTAACTCTCGGAAATTAAATAAAAATTCCGACTTGGTGGACCCACATTTTTGTACGGCACTGAGCGGTTTCTTATTATTTTTAATGGATCTATCGATGGTTAAGAATGCCGTACAAAAATATATGACCAAAATTTACCGAGTCTACCTGTACTTTTCAATTCTCATCTGCACTCAGTTGGACAGCTTACAAGTGACGGCATAGTGATGAATCTTATTATTTTTTGCTCTGCTATCGTTCTAGATATGTCCCCTGGTGGTTCATTTGACCCATATTTTTGTCCTATGCGGGCTTGTAGTCTATATCACCAAGAAGCGGTATCACACACGATTAAGATACGCTAGCGATACTAATATTGTCCTAGGCGTACGATATTTCGCTAAGGATTTGTTCACCCTACCAACGACGAAGACGACCACAAACAAAATTTTCATCCAGTCGCAATATACTTAACAAAATTGTGAAAAACACACTTAAAAATAAAATATTAAAATTTCGTCGTTCTGGTGATTGGAATTTTTTTTTTGCGAATAATAAATGAAAACATAGATTTTTCGTAGAAACGGTGGCTCCTAGAAAAAAATGTAAATTGGAAGTTTTTTTATCGATAATTCTATCTACAATTTTGGTCCCAGGTAATTACATTTCTACTAGCTTACCGTCTCTTCGAAAATCGCAAAAAACCTATTTTTTTATTAATTGACCTCGAAATTTTTTTCTTCCGAGTACCAGTATGACGGGAAATTTTAATATTTTATTTTGAACAAATTTTGTCTGGATGGGAATTTTGATCGTTGTCGTCTTTGTCGTTGGTAAAGTCCAGTCGAAAGTGGTCACAAACATTTTTGAATAAAGTGCAGTTTACATGAAATATTTGGAGGAGAAAATGTTTTTTACTAACTTATTAAATAAATGTAACTACTTTATTCATTTAAGTACAATACTCTTATTAGTTACATTTTATTTTTTTCAATAACCACGATATATTATACGATCATTGAGATATACATATGGAGACGACACCGCCTACATCACATATTATTATGTTCCACTCAACATAAGCCATATGGCTTAACTGCACTCAGTCGATTTAGTGCGATGGTCGCGTTCATGTCTTGTTTGTTTTAAAGCAAAAAACCCAGAAACTTATGAAATATGCCCGCGAGTGTGTTGTGATATTGCACTTATAGTTCAAGTAATGCGGCAAAGTGCAAGGAAATAACTTTTCATCGGTAATTAATTAGATCATCATTTTTAAAACTTGGTTCGAGCAAAATTTTTGGCGGGCGCCATTTTGCGTCATTTGTCATAGACAAAAAATTAAGAAACGGCATTCGGTATGAAAGATGTTTAGATAGTAATATTATATGACGTAAATTTTTATAGTGGAAAAAAAATAATTTTAAACATTTAAAAAATATTATTGTACTGTGGATATTGTTTGAAAAAAGGTTAAATCATGAAAGATGAAAATAAATTACCTATGTTCTATGTATCAATTTTTTTTTTGGTACATTGATTGGTTTTAGGTAATTGAAAAGTTCTTAAATGATAAGTTTATTAATAATTTATTTATTAGATTATTTTTTTAAATGAAACTTCTTTATCGGGGTTGGAAAAAAATTTAGTGTAACATTTTTTCGTTACGCGTGACATTTTTCCGTTACGCGCCATCTTTTTCTCATCCCTACCACGCGTGATTCGACGTATTTCTGTAAAGTTGCATATAGTAAATTATTTTTTGAAAAATAAGGCCATAAAAAAGTTTCACTACTTACGTGTGTACTGTGTACACTAGTACACGCACACATTTTTTTTGTTACATTGATTGTTCTTAATTGATAAGTAATAAGCAAAATATTTGCAAAGTTTCGCCTCTATAGCGGTGAGTCGATGACATCGCTCAATCTATGACTCACAAGCCGCCCCGCACCGCCGCGCTTGTACAGATTTTGTTCGTGGTGTCTCCTCCATACGTAGTAATAATAGCTCAATGTATACGATACGTTTTGTCGTGACTCAAGGTCAATAAAAAAACCACATGCAATCAAGAACAAACCTTACGCTCTGAGGTTAAAGGTTTACAATCCCTGAGGACGGCGGCCATTGCATCTGTGCGAGCAAGACACATTATATTTACGCGGGAGTGACAGTGACAGGAAATAACAGGTTTAATATACGAAATTCTTAGTTCGCGTCCGGACTTCAGTGCATAGAATACAATTATATCGGAACCATTACTAAAATGTAATAAGTAAGTACCTAATGTATACATTATCGCTTGGTATCTTAAGATGGTATTATCGCTTGGTATCTTAACATATTGAAGGTAAAATACATATTATCTTCGTCGTGTGTTATGACTCATATGATTTGTATGGCGATAAACAATGGAGCGTTTAATAGAAAGCGTCCGCAAATACCCTTGTTTGTGGAAAACTGACTCTGAAAAATACAAATTAAATGATTTGAAAGAAGCAGCATGGAGAGAGGTGACTAAGGAATGCGAATTGCCTAACGGTAAGTTCCATTTCTATTGTACTTAGGTCTTAGGTAGGTACCTTTATTATAATAGTAATAGCACAAAATAAATAAAAATATCATAATGTACCAGCCTACTAGCACAATCTACTAGCTTAATTATCTGTTCAATTTAATACATTTTTGATAGGCCCCGTGTCACATGGTATGGCTTAATCAGTCAAATTTTCATTTTGTTTTTGCCGGTTGTTTTTACCAATAAATAAAATGACATAAATTGAATTTCTAAAATATATATCAAATAAGCTCGGGCGTATTAAAAACAGCAAAAAGCAATACTTATTAATTATTTTTTTATTATTAAACCAATTACATTACAATGAATAGGTGCATCTACACAGAGGCGCATACCTCGCGAATCGCGAAGCATTCGCCGCGCACGGCCGCGGCACAGTATTACCATTATTTCCTACAGTAGTGCGACGAATGTACTTGTGCAGAGAAACGGAGGGGAACTGGCGGGGGTCGGGCGACGCAGGCCGCGTAAAGCAAACACGCTTAGTTTGCTTTACCTAGCGCGAAAGGATGACGCAGTCGTATTTTTGTGTAATAATTTTATTATACATAGGTACTTACATATTATTCTATTATGGCGCGCACAAACTGTTCGGTTTACGGATGTAAATCTACATTGAAATCCTAGAAGGAAGCAATATTTCAGAAAGATTTTATTAATTGTATCTGTTGAATTAAAATCAAAGCTATGTATATGTTGTTCTCATTATTTTCTAATCAGATTGTACATCCCAATGCGAATGCATTACTTAGTTAAATGTTATAATATACAATTAAGAACATCCAAAAATAAAGTGTCCACGTAAATAATATTTAGCAGTGCAATATCGGTAATTATATTATATTTATGAACAAATAATTACATCAGATTTAATAATCGCAATTATTTTGAATATACATATGAATAAAGATTTCATCATAATATTAATAATCACAATTGTTTTATTTCCCATTTGTTGCAACCCTAGCGTATTTTCGTGTGGCAGCGTAAGTACCTACGCTGGCGGCGGCATCGCGCGACATCAAAGGCGATTCATTACTGTAGGAAATAATATTGTAATACTGTGGCCGCGGCGCGGCGGCTCGGTCAGTGTGGACGTGCAATGTGCGTATTGCCCAATTTGACGTCACCGCGCACGCTCACCGCAGTTTAAGGCTGGTTTACACTTTGATTAGTGCGAGTGCAGGTGTGTAATGCGAGTAGTGTCCAATTCACTGCGAGTGCAGGTGATTAGTGCGAGTGCAGGTGAGTAGTGCGAGTAGTGTCCAATTCGCGACGCTACACACTACGCTAAACACTAAACACTCCTGTCCAGACGTGTTTAGGCAGGCACACTGCGAGTGAGGGGGAAGGGAGGGCGCGCGGGACGTGGCTACTCGCAGTCCACTCGCAAAAAAATAGAACACGCTTCTATTCACTTTACTACATAGCCTACTACTCACTTGCACTAAACAGACGCTGTCCACACCTAGTCACTAATCACCTGCACTCGCACTAATCAAAGTGTTAACCAGCCTTTACACGTAATTTTATTGTCTTGTCGTAAACAGCCTACGCTGAATTCGATTTGCCTGCCCAGTACACTACCAACAGTATTAAAATAATGACAAAACTTCCCGAATTATGAAGCTATCGTCAGAATGACGATATTCACTGTGCCGTAGGTAGCGGTAAAAGTTGATTTTCTTCTTGAACTTGACGATTGGCACCGAAGTAACTGTTTGAATTTTGTATAAGAAAATTGTGCAAAACACACGTTGCCTTCACGATTTTCTCAGCTAGTTCTATTTTATACTCAATTGGTCTTCTATATATTCTCCACCGAGTGGATAATACTCCAAATGCATTTTCAATCACTCTACGGGCCCTGCATAGTCTATAATTAAATATTCTGCGGGTTTCTGTCAATCTGTCCTTTGGATATGCACACATTAAATTTTTCATTAATGGGAAAGCTTCATCTCCAACGAAGACATAAGGCATACTTATGTCACCAGAAGTTAATGCCTCTTCTTCGGGTAATGGCAAATTGCCACTTTTCAATTTCTTTCCGAATTCAATATCATTCAGTATTCCGCCATCGCTGAATCGACCCATGGATCCAATGTCCACCATAACAAACCGCCGTTGTGCATCACATACGGCCAACAAAACTATTGAGAAGTTTTTTTGTAGTCAAAAAAGCCCGAGTTTGGTGGACATTGGACTAAAACTTGTTTACCGTCGATCGCCCCGCAACAGTGGTCAAACTGACAAACTTTTTGAATTGTGTGGCGATTTGCTTCCGTTCTTGTTGAAGTGGTTCAGCTAATACTATTGGTTTTAAATGTTTCCACAAAGCATCACATACTTCTTCCACAATATTTGAGACAGTTGATTTGCCAATGCTATAACTGAATGCAATAAGGAATCCCCAGTTGACAAAAATCTCTAACAATTTAAAAGTATTTAAATGTTACATACCTATACTAGATGAGTGAAAGTGTTAACATCAATAATCATCACCATAAGTGAAGTAATCATGTGAAAAGGCACCAAATTTGTTTAAATCACCATAAAAAGATAGACAAAAATGTACAATAAGTACACCAAAGTACTTTTGCTTTTTATATGTTTAAATTTATCATTATTTATTGTTTCAGTTAAAGAGGCTCGATCTGTATGGAAAAATCTAAGGGATGGCCATCGGCAAGCAATCGGAAGGAAGAAAACGGTAACTGGGCAAGCAGCTTCTACAAAGACTACTTGGAAATATGAAACCCAAATGGAGTTCTTATTGCCTACCATGAAAAATCGTAAAAGAAGAACAAAATATATAGATCCAGTACCATGTAGCAGCCAAGATAACTCTCGAAATGGTGATGAAATTGAATCACAACAAAATGCGGAATCTCCCAATCACGTACTAGAGCCGCCATACGGTGAATTAAGAAACCAGATATTATTACAAGGTGCCTTTACAAGTACTACTCAGAATAGTGCCATGGACACATTTTTTAAGAGCATGCAATTAACAACTAATGCACTACCTGAAAGGCTGCAACTCAAGGTTCAAAGACAAATATTTAACATTGTCATGGAGGCTAAAGAGGAATATTTGACGACTTTAGATATTAACTGCCAATGCAGCTATACAGCCACTTCTCTTGCGGATCAATAAATATGCTACGACCCATTCTCTACGTTCCGTTTCATCATCATCCAACTATTCCCAAACATATACATCACAGCAATTCAGCCCAACATATACATCGCCGCCGCCGCAATCCAATGCACAGGATAATCAAGCTAGATACAGTATTCAGCATATACATACAAACATATACTGTAGACGAGGAAGTGCCACTTAATATAGTAGAGCCATTTAGGCAACGACATAGAATAACATGATACATATTTCGTTTTGTTAGAACTGCACATTTGCTTAAATTTTTTCAATTAGATTACATAATATGTATAATAATAATGACCGATACAAGAAACAATTTCTGATTAAAAGAACTGACGTCGCTACAATTTTGTGTCAATAAACCTTTTTTCTTTTTAAATACCAGAGACGTTACTCTAAAAATCGAAATCCGACATCTAGAATCGAATGCATTGATTACTTGTGAATACTTGTGTTTTAAGTAACTACATTGTAATATATTGTATTCCAGCAATATATAAATTCAAATTTAATAAGTCAATATCACCAATTTTCAGAAGAAAATCAAAACAATCAATAACAAACGGAAAATGTCACTTGTCATTGTAACTAATGACTTTGATAGTTTATTGACAGATGTTAAGCGCATCACACACGGTGAAGATCTCTCGTTAGAGAGTAGTATATTCTTTGGTGAAGATACTATAATATTTTATGTTAAGATTCTCTAATATAAAATATTACAGTATCTTAAGGTATCATACACGATTAAGATACGCTAGCGATTCTATAGTAGAGCCATTTTAATAGGCAACATTTGACAGTTCAACAAAATTCAACATCGCACGTAACCTAGTAACGACGACATAGAATAACATGATATTTCGTTTTGTTAGAACTGCACATTTGCTTAACTTTTACCAATTACGATTACATATTTATAATAATGATGACAGATACAAGTAATTTTAGGATTTGATTTTACTGATATTGAGAGCGTTTTCACATTATCCGATCCGATATCGGATATCGGACGCCGATAGCCGATATCCGATATCGGATACAATTTGCCCTTTCACATTGTCCGATAAAATCGTTCCGATATCATCATGAGTGTTGCCAGAAATTTTTAGAGAAAACTAAACTAAATTGCCAGTTGATAAAAAAAGGTAGGTATAATTAAAAAAAATCAAATGTTATATCATAGTTGTACATGTACATTAAAAATAACTACGTTAAAGAAAAACAACTTCAAAAAAGAAAAGTAAAATGTAAAAATAGATTTGATATCACAAATTTCTGCATATTATTTAGATGTGCTATTTACTAAATAGTTTTGATATCGATTATTTGTATAACATAATATACTTATGTTAACACATTATAAATTAAATAAATTTATATCAATACCTGCTACAACCTAGTATTAGTTAATAGTTTTAGTAATACATATTAGTAAATACCTTTCAAAATCTATTAAATGTATTTTTAGCAAGACGTACCTAGTCATTTAGTCATTTTTTCACTACATACATTTATAAAAGTTCATGTAATACCTATTACCTATGATAAATTTATTAAGTGATACAATCTTTGTTCACATTTTCTTTTCTTTTTCTTATTTCACTGTAATATCCTAAAATAATATTGTCACTCGTTCAAATATATTTTTAATAATATGATTGTTGTAATTTCCTGTAAGTAAAGATACATAAATTATTTTATTGTCATAAGCAATTATTTTAGAATTAAGAGTTTTCAAACTTTGTATTCTTTGTTGTAAATTCAAAATAAAAATAAAATCGGTGTGAAATCTCCTCCTTTTTTGAAGTCGGTTAAAAACAAATTACTCAATGACAACAATACAATAAACAGCACAACCAACATCCGAGTAGGAGGAGGAGCGAGGCAGAATAAGATAAAATAAAGATGATAGACATTAATGTTTTCGAAGATAGATATTTGAATTTAAGAACGCAATCAATATATTTTTGTTTACTTCAGTTCAGCCAATTGCCGTATATTTTAATACGGCAAATAAAAATACCTGCCGTATAAATCGTATTTTAAATGCCTATAAATACTTAAATGTGTGTTTTCTTAATAAAAAAAGGTTTCTTTTAATAGAGTGTTTCTTTAAGGGCTTGGTCTAGTAGTGCAAACAAATGCATCCTGTCATCCTATATGTAAATAATACAAATGTACTAAGGGAAAGTTGCTCCACTTAATTTTTAAAAATTAAATCATTCGTATGCATAATTTAATATTCGTAATAAGTACCAAAAATGACAATTTGAAACAATTTTCGCGAAAATTACACCGGGTGATTTTTTTTTTTATCAGTACACAAAATTTGCGAATACTTTCTATTGATATCTTCAACTTCATGTTTATATAACTGATCAACTTTTACAAAGAAATTTGGACGAAATATAAAAAAAAATAAGCTTTCCATACAAAATGCATAACTCTATACATTTTTTTCGACCTAAGTTTCTTAAGTGACGTAAGTTTCTTAGTGAAAGTTGTTCAGTTTAACTAATAAAACGGATAAACGAATTTTGTATATAAAAAAAAATGTAATGTTTGTGTTAAAAAATTATAAAATAGAAAAATACGCAAATGAAAACAAAAGATATTTATTTCTGACTAGCTTTCGCCCGCGACTCCGTCCGCGCGGATGTCAGTCTTCGCGTCTTCTACAGATTTATTATATTATGTGTAATATATAGATTTATATTGATAAACCTAATAAATCTTTTGCTAGCATTCTGATGCTTTATCGGTTGCACTGGATTTATCTCTTTTTTTTCAATCGCTTGAATGATATAGGATGGGTCCTTGATGGGCATCGAATGCTGAAGTCTCGAATCAATCAATTCTGACAGTAGGCAATTTATGTAAAATCTTGATAATGGTCCATCATTTTATTTTGCCTAAACGTTACATACTTTTTTATATATTCTATTTTTAACGAATGATTCACTCCAGTCCAAACAGCAAATAAGCAGACTTCTGCTTCTGCAACGTTTAGTTGTCCCTGAATTTAGAAAAAATAGTCATGATTCTTATCTATGACAAAAGTGTTATTTTTTGCATTGTATTTCAAATATTTAATTTTTTTTAACCGCATCTTCCGCATTCATGTCTTTTGCCGGAATTAGACATTTAACTTCTACTAGTCCCATTTTCCCTTTTTGATATGGGAGTGTATAAAGTAAATTTTTTAGATATTTCTCGTTATACTTTTAAAAAGTTATTATTGTCATTTTGCTCATTAGGTAAAGTAATTTCGATATCAGTTTTAAGTTTTTTGATACCTGCAATAATAACGTCATAATCGCCTGCACATACTTATCGATTACAACCTGTATACAATCCACCATCCACATTCATAATGTTTTCCTGTCCTCCTCTCCTTTACGCGGTTCACCGATACCTTTGAAATGAGTAAATCTGCTACCACTGAAGGATGTTTCATTGTGATCAGCAAATTTTCACCACTGTTGTCGATTATTTGTTTTTCATTTTTAATCAGCAATTGGGAATCATCAGTTTTGTTTTTTGCAGATTGGTGATGTACCCTAACAATACGTCGAAAAGGGAAAGCATCAACGAATTATCGTTTTCGTCCTCTTTTTTTATTCTTCGCGTCTCTGTTACTTCTGTTTGTTTAGTTCTCAACACCCACTGAATTTTCTATGTTATTGTGATCTTCCATTACATCTGAGTTTTGATGATGTGATGATAATCCATTCGTTTTAATATTGGTACTTAGAGTTGGTAGACTAAACTAGAAATGGCGGACTAAATTTGTCAGCGCGTCTGTAAGATCAGAATATAAAACCAACATCCTGTATTTAAGTTACAAAATTAATAATCAAACAACATGCCGCTACGTTGAAAATGACTAGAAGAAAAAATTAAAACACCTCGGATCAATTTTGGAGTAAACAAATCATTTTCCCCGTATGGGGATTTCCCCGGATGAACTTGGGAAGTTCAAGTTCTCAATACAAGTTTATATTATATTTCGTATTTCTCAAACGAAAAATAAACATTTTTGGAACTTCAAAAAAAATATATTATAAGAAAATTTATGAGCTTACTTTAGTTTTAAAGAAATATACATCCCTTTACTGACACCCCGTAAAATAAAGAAATTGTTGCCAATCACCTTTGCAATCTATTTGGTTTCATTAACTTTATGTTCGAAGATAATTTTTTTTTCTAGTATGTAGTTACACGCGTATTTTTTTCGTTTATTTTCCATATCGAAATCAAATGTTTAAAAATACGAATATTTGCACAAAACTAAGATAAAAATAATCAATTAACAAAAATATTAAATTTAATGAAGTAGAGCAACTTTCACTTCGGTATGAAGGAAAATCGAGCGTAGAGCACACGTCAGAACGCTCCGGCCCAAGGAGCGCGACTAAAGAAATTCGCTAGGATTTTTCCTAATTATTTTAAATATTTTTTTAATATTTAAAGAATTATCAAAATTCAAAAAAAAAATTTTAAAGGATTAATACTCATTGGTCTTCAACCAACTCGAATAAATTAATGGAAAAAATAACTTTTAGCAGTATTTATCAATAGATTTTGTAAGGCAAAAAATGGGAAATTTAATGAATTTATAACGTTCTAATTAAGAAAATCATAAGTTTTTCGGCAATTGTATTCAGCAGTTTTTAATAACGACTATATAAGGATAATAATGCGCTGAGATTCAGATTGTGTAAATTGTAATCGGTTGCAACGTGGTGAGTGCACAAACTTAGCTCGAAATGTCTTTGGGGGAAAGAGACTTATCTTGAAGGCCTGATTAAGGTAACGTAAAGTAACTTTATAAATGTGAAAAAATTCACGCGCATTGCGTATATAACACTAATTGATAAACAAGAAAAAAAAAAATTCAGTTTATCATTTCATTAGCTGGGAAAAAATTGTCAAATAACTTGTTGAAAACGCAATTTTGCTAGACTGCAGCCTTAATATAATGCAAAGAATTTTTTTAAAGATTGAGCGCCCTTTAAGACTGAAAATACACAAACTAGTGCTTTTTTGCTGTTGGTATACTGCCTTTTCGAAAATTGAGTTGGCAACACTGAACATTATCGTCCGATAGCCACTGGGAATATCGGTGTCGGCTCCGATATCCGATATCGGACCGGACAATGTGAAAGACAGGTACATATTTCATACATTTTACTTCCCTCCGATATCGGATATCGGCTATCGGCGTCCGATATCCGATATCGGATCGGATAATGTGAAAACGCTCTAATGAGAGCGTTTTCACATTATCCGATATCCGATATCGGATACAATTTGCCCTTTCACATTGTCCGATAAAATCGTTCCGATATCATCATGAGTGTTGCCAGAAATTTTTAGAGAAAACTAAAATTGCCAGTTGATAAAAAAAGGTGTAATTAAAAAAAATCAAATGTAAATCATAGTTGTACATGTACATTAAAAATAACTACGATAAAGTGACGATAAAGAAAAACAACTTCAAAAAAGAAAAGTAAAATGTTTATTTAGATGTGCTATTTACTAAATAGCTTTGATATCGGTCATTTGTATAACATAATATACTTATGTTAACACAATATAAATTAAATAAATTTATATCAATACCTACTACAACCTAGTATTAGATAATAGTTTTAGTAATACCATGGACGAATATAATTTATATTTGTCTATGGTAATACATATTAGTAAATACCTTTCAAATCTATTAAATGTATTTTTAGCAAGACGAACTAGTCATTTAGTCATTTTTTCACTACATACATTTATAAAAGTTCATGTAGTACCTATGCTAAATTTATTAAATGATACAATCTTTGTTCACATTTGCTTTTCTTTTTCTTATTACACTGTAATATCTTAAAATAATATTGTCACTCGTTCAAATATACATATTTGTAATATGATTGTTATAATTTCCTGTAAGTAAAGATACATAAATTATTTTATGGTCATAAACAATTATTTTAGAATTAAGAGTTTTCAAACTTTGTATTCTTTGTTGTAAATTCAAAATAAAAATAAAATCGGTGTGAAATCTCCTCCTTTTTTTTGAAGTCGGGTAAAAACAAAGCACTCAATGACAACAATACAATAAACAGCACAACCAACATCCGAGTAGGAGGAGGAGCGAGGCAGAATGAGATAAAATAAAGATGATAGACACTAATGTTTTCGAAGATAGATACATATTTGAATTTAAGAATGCAATATATTTTTGTTTACTTCAGTTCAGCCAATTGTCGTATATTTTAATACGGCAAATAAAAATACCTGCCGTATAAATCGTATTTTAAATGCCTATAAATACTTAAATGTGTGTTTTCTTAATAAAAAAAGGTTTCTTTTAATAGAAAGGGTTTTAGGTTAAAAGCAAAGAATTTTTTTAAAGATTGAGCGCCCTATAAGACTGAAAATACACAAACTGGTGCTTTTTTGCTGTTGGTATACTGCCTTTTCGAAAATTGAGTTGGCAACACTGAACATTATCGTCCGCTAGCCACTGGGAATATCGGTGTCGGCTCCGATATCCGATATCGGACCGGACAATGTGAAAGACAGGCACATATTTCATACATTTTACTTCCCTCCGATATCGGATATCGGCTATCGGCTTCCGATATCCGATATCGGATCGGATAATGTGAAAACGCTCTAAACCATTCTAAACATAATAAACAATTTTTGATTTAAAGAACTGACGTCGCTACAATTTTGTGTCAGTTGTCAGTTACTATGACAAGTGACATTTTCCGTTTGTTAGATTGTTTTGATTTTCTTCTGAAAATTGGTGATATTGACTTAATAAATTTGAATTTATATATTGGTGGAAAATTAAAATACAATATATTATAATGTAGTTACTTGAAACACAAGTGCATTCTTCTCTTGTTCTAAAAGTAATCAATTCAACGTGGTTTCCCGTGAAAATGTGTTCAGAACTTGGTTCAGACAATGAAAATCATGCTGAAAATGTCAATGGCTTTCGTATCTCACTTAAAGTTGAAAGACGAAATGTAGCTCCGCTCTCTCAACGTTATACAATATCCTACAAGAACAAGGAACGAAATTCATCTTGGCCTATAAAATCATTGTTCCTTGCTATATTATTTAATATTATAGGTTTTAGTTATGTTCGTATAAGTTTAACCACATCCCTGGTTATTTTTATTGTAATAGCCTTTTTGATATTCTTTTGGGTAACACACACCGTTAAGGAAGGTAAGTTATTGCTTGATATCTTGTTTAATAATATTTTTTTTTAATTTATAAGTCTGTACTTTGTACACAGGCATTATTGTTTTCAGAAAGTGTATTAGTGATACCCACTGTGTGTATTCAAAGCTCCGTGAAGTTTGTAGTTGGTAGTGAGGATAACTACATTCCATGGTCTAATATTGATGATATCATTATAAATGAAGTTGTGAAAATGGTAGGTATAACTATTGCACGCCTCATAAGCGAAGCGTTGAGGTGGGTACTACTGTCACTTCGCGCAAAACATCTGATTTTTCAAACTTAAAATGTCTTTATGTATCATACATTGCACTTGTAAGATAATACATACACACACATATTAAGAAAAAACACTATTTTTAACGTTCATGATATTTTTGATGTCATTTTTGTTATTTAAACTAGTTAAAAAACAGTTTAAAAAAGTTCTGTCTTGGACGTCCGTGTGTCTGTATGTGCGGATCCATTTTCTTGTTAACACGATAGCGACCGAAATACTTTACTAATCGAGTCTTTTTTTTTCTCTTACGCTTGAGTATGCTCAGGAATAGAACCCTTTCATTTTTCAGGGTCTGATTCGATGTGGTTTAATTGTTATTAAATAAACAAAAATAATAATTAATAAATATTTATTAAAAAAAATTATGAGGCGTGCACTTTTGGATTTTCCAAATTATTTTATATTTATTACTACTAGTGTTGCCGAACTATCGATAGTTTGACTATCGATAGTTGACCTTGAAAATAAGTTAGAATATCGATAGCACTATCAATAGTATCGATATTATCGATACTATCGATAGCGTTAATCATGGAATACTATTGATGAACTGCAATAGTATCGATAAAATCGATAGTATTGATTGCCAATAGTTGCTATACTATTGATACTGTCGATAGTATCGATACTATTGCTACTGAATATTGCAACTACAATCGATACTATCGATAGTACTGATACTATCGATAGTTTTGAGCTATCGATAGTAGTAAATTGTGCAATAGTATCGTTCACGATTTCTTGGTATAATGGGTCAGTCAATGGGCTTATTGGATTACGAATTAACGAACTAAAAAAAATGGATTGTACAAAGCGCCAATAGATAACTTGAAAAGTATTATAACCAAACATTTAGTTCTCTGTCATCCACTATAATATTATTGATAAAGCAATACTATCGAGAAAAAGGTCACTATCGATGGGACGATATTATCGATAGTATCGACACTATCGATAGTATCGATAGTTCGTTCGATATTGAGCTTCGATAGTATCGATACTATCGATGGTATTGCTATGTGTCGATAGTATTTACGCTTATAGGACTATCGATACTATCGATAGTATCGACACTATCGATAGTATCGATAGTGCTATCGATACTATTGCTTTTCCCCAACTATCGATAGTTAATCGATAGACTATCGATAGTGGACTATCGAGCGGCAACACTAATTATTACTGATATTTATTCAAACGTTACAAGTTATATGTATTGAGTTAGATATACAATAGGAAAAGTTGTGTTTGGAGGGGTGATAGCTGTCACCATACATTTTTAAACTTATAATTTCACTATACACTGGCAATTGCATGTTAAAGTAAGAGTTTATCCTAGTATCAGTTTACTTAAAATATTAATTACTATGTTTGTAAATCTGATAACAGACTGTGTAATGTGTTTGTACTCTTTCATTGTAGCAATTACAAAAGTTATACTAAATTATGAAAAAAGTAATTAAATCGGTCCAGTATTGGAGGAGGAAACAGGGGATCGTCGAATTTGCGTAATTTTTATAGGTATTTTCGGCCCGAGCTGCAGTTGTCCCTGTTGCGCTCTACAGGGGAGGCTTGAGGCATAGCGCGACAGCAATGGATAATAGGATAACCTAATTTTGATTATGTTTTATAAAAATTATTACCTAGGTATTTTAATAATTGTAATTAATTTATTTATCTATTATAAATATATAAATATTTACTTTTTCTGACTAGTTACATGAAAATCAACTGTACAGTTAGCCAATTATTTATGTGTATAATTTGCACATTTTCAGAATCGAGTATTATTCTTTCTAACAATTCTAGTCAAAACCAATGAAGGAGAAGGAGGAACTAAATTATTGCCATTATTTAAAGTAAGTGAGAATTTTCTGTTAAATCATTTGATTTGCATCTTTTTAATAAAAATTTATATGATGAAAGGTGTTAATTATAATATTATATTACAAAATAGTGAGTAATAATGCTCATACAAAATAAAATCTACAAATGAATTAATTTCAAAATGAACTCGAACTCAAATGTTACGAACCATGAAGGCATTGTACTATTTCTGTTGTTCAGAAATTAAAAATGCAAAATAGGAAGTAAATAAATAACATGAATCGGTGAATGTAATGTAATAAAAACAACATGATTGAACTTTGTCTACCAACCACAGAAATCTTGGAAATTAAACATCCTACTAGGATAATCCTAAAAAATAATGTACATACACCACATATATTATTATCTTTATATGTATAACTAACTAGCTATGCTCCGCGGTTTCACCCGCATTGCTCCGCTCCTGTTGGTCTTAGCGTGATGATATATAGCATAGGCTAGAGAGCCTTGCTCGATAAATGGGCTATCTAACACCGAGATAATTTTTTAAATCGGACCAGTACTTCCTGAGATGAGCGCGTTCAAACAAACAACACTCTTCAGCTTTATAATATTCTATATATATAATATAGAATAATAATATATAAGTAATATATAATAATATTCTATAGATATAACTTGTTAAATTATGTTTCAGTATACAAAACCAAGATTGATGATGTTACAAGTGATATATAACCAGATGCAAACTCTGCTTTTGGAGTCGAGAAATAAATTCACCGAGTTGGGGTCCGGTGATTCTTCCTCAATAGTGTTGTAAATGAATGCACATTATAATGTTATATCTAGGGATGTAACGATACCGATACCGATACCGATATATCGGCCGATATATCGGCAAGCCGATATATCGGTATCGCCGATAATAAATCAACCGATACCGATATTTTTTTATTAAATTCTTTCTTTTCTTTTATGTTTTTGCATTGTATTCACTCATATTGTTTTATTTCTGTTTCTGTAATAGTGTTAAGGAAGAGCGGAACCTCCTGACACAAGCATTTTATTTGCTTACTAGGAGTGTTCCAATCACTTTGTTTATGTAAAGGAAAGAAATAAATAATTTTGAAATTTTTTTTAATTTTTAACGTGATAACGTTTTTAAAATCGAATTAGTCGGGTGACATGTTCATAAACTTGTGTCACACCAAAACCTCACGAGCGCGAACGCAGGTATAACGAGAGAGAGAGACGGACCGATCTCCCGTTTCATCTCGAGCGCTGCCACTGCATTATGTTATCACGTACGTAAACATCTCGATCGTAAACCTACTTTACAAACAACCAATTTTTTTGATATCAAAAAATTCAAAAACCCGCGCCCAATGAACGATGCGGGAGGCCGCCCGCGCGTGCGCACTTTGTTTTCTGAAAAAACTCTACCAATAGTAAACTTTTATTAGGTACTGATTGTATGTGTATTACTTAAAGTTTAACTGACTTTGTAAAATAATAATACTAAAATAAATGGTTTTGTTGTTTTTTGATTTGGCATTTTTATTTAAAAGAATACGATTAACAGTTGTCTCTGTTAAATGTTGGTAACTTTTTATGCATAATTCACTATTTATTTTTCTACCAAGCCATCGATATCGGTATCGGTATCGGTATCGCCGATACATTACCACAAATATCGGTATCGGTATCGTATCGGCAAAATCATGTATCGTTACATCCCTAGTTATATCATTCCAAAGAAATGTACTTGTACTGATTTTCTTTATTATTAATAAATTATAGACTCTGTGTTTCTCTTATTTCTCTCCTTCAATGAAGTCAGGGGTGAAACTACTAATATTTTGCATATTAGGATCAAACTTATGTGCATACATGAATTAATACTAATAGGTACTTGGCCATGTCCATCTTGATTGGATTATTATTGATTTACTTTCACAGATTTACTACCAAATTAATTAGATGATGAAAATTACTAACATCTTATTTTTTAGTAATACTTGTATACGTAGTATATTATTATTAGTCTGTGGTACCTAATACTTAAACCATGCTGTCTAGGAGAGTATTACAAACAAGGTTTTTCTTTGCTATCCTAGTGGAGACAATAAAATAAATGCTTTGCAATATTTGTTTTGTGTAATATTTCAAATGCATAACAGGCTCTCAGGGTCATCTTAAAAAAAGTTGTTTTGTTTTCTTTTGAAGAACTAAAATTACTTGGATGATATTTTATAAAAGAGAACAAAATAGATAAAACAAGGCAAAACCTATCTCAACATATTGGCCAGCAATTATGTATAACAAGGTGTTCTTCTTTTTAAAAAACAATCTTACCCAGACAACCTGGTTGCCCGAACATATCATACTATATATTATTAAATTATAAATGCGAAAGTAACTCTGTCTGTCTGTTTGTTACTCAATCACGCCATAAAATGACTTTTTTTAAAACGTTAATAGCTCCCGTACCAATAGTACCTATGTAAAACGTCTGACCCATTCAAATAAAATTACCATGTGATAAAGAAACGCTTCTGTTATTGTGTATAGTGTACAAATTGTGCTACTTTTCTCAATAACATCCATACTAATATTATAAAAGCGAAAGTAACTCTGTCTATCTGTCTGTTACTCAATCACGCCTTAACTACTGAACCAATTTGCATGAAATTTGGTATAGAGATATTTTGATACCCGAGAAAGGACATAGGCTACTTTTTACCCCGGGACATAGGATAGGTTTTATTCCGGAAATTCCACGGGAACGGGAACTATGCGGGTTTTTCTTTGACTGCGCGGGCGAAGCCGCGGGTGGAAAGCTAGTTTCCTAAAGCTTGTGTTTGTCCAATATTATATCTCTATGTAAAGTAAGTTCGTACTTATTATTATTTTTTCCTTAATATATGCGCATTAACATTATAGAAACTATATTCTATTCATTATTTTGTTGATTAACGCACTTTTAAAAGTACGTCTATAATCGTGAATAATAATAATCGTAGGTACCTATTCTTGTAGGATAATATATATAGAGAGCCACGTATTATGTAGGTAGGTATCTATTATAAGGGAATCCATTCTAGTTTCATTTCCGTTTTGCCCGACTCGTAAATGACAAAGATTTTCTTATAGTATTAAGTGACGTTCTATTATTCAAAGGTAACTTTTAATCTTAACTTTTAATGTTGTAATTTTTTTATTTTTAGCCGTTATGTTTGGGTCATGAAATGCCTTATTTGTATAAATGACTCCCGTTGACTAATCACTAAGAGAATCGTATACCGCTTTAAATCTTAGCATATAATAAATTGCATAACCTTCTGAGTGCTGTGGCCTGTGGTTAATTATTAAATGAGTGAATGTAGTTACAGCAAAAGAGATAGGAATAGATACAGGCGGAAACTATGTAGGTACTATCACAGACTAATAATAATATACTACGTATACAAGTACTATCTATACTAATATTATCATAGAAATCTAAATAACAAGACACATAGAAGTGCTATAATGTCATAATTCGTATGAAAACCGCTGTCGCCAAAATCAACACATTCAAACCGAAAGGTAAACAGTACACACAAGTAAACTATGCCTTTTATTGGACAGCTTGATTTTAGTGAAAACTAACTTATCTATGAAATTAAGCTTTTGAATATGTATCCTAACGCACGAATTTACGGTTTATTTTAGAATAACATCCCTAAGTATATGAGACTTTTTGCTCCAATACGAACAAACGTGATAATAAGAATGGTCGACTGTGTCATTCATTGTTATTTCGATTACTATGGTGACACTCGTAATACTTGTAAATATTCTATAATTTTAAGGAAAAACGGCATTATTTCTAAAATAAAAATATTTTCCGATGAAATATTATTCCTTTATAAGTATAATTACAACTTGTGGAAGAATTTCCGCAATGGGAATTGCTGAAACACACCATGTATACCACATGAGTAAAAAGACGGAACAGAGACTTAGGGCGCTTGTGCACTACAAGGAATTTTACTGTCCGGCATTCCGATTTTTTACGGTCCGGTGTGGCATGAAAAAACCGATGAATTGCTTGTGCACCTGTCCGTCTTTACTCGGATCAGTGCGGTACAGTTCAAGGAAGTATGGCGGTATAATAAATGATTGTTTTTGCATTTTACAAGAAACGAGTAGGTAAAAATATAGAAGGTGAAATATTATATTACTTCGTTATAATAAAAAGTAAAGTTCCGTAAGAGATTTAAAATGCGTGTTTCACTTATTTATTTTAATCGTTGACGAGGAGCTAAATCTATTCCCACTTGAACTTTAACTTACCAACACTTACTTAGATAATAATTATAGGTCAATGCTTGGTCAATGTATATATAAAATAACAATACCGACTTCACAAATCTCATTGCCAGCTAAAAGAAAGTAAAACAAGAGCTTGCTTTCAATTGGCATATGCAATAAAAAGAGTAAAATCCAAGCAAGTGGGCACTCGAAAACAATTATACCTACAGCGACTCGTAAACTCAAAAAACCATCCGGAATAGGGAAAAGTAAAATGTCGGACAGTAATATTACGTATAGTGCACAAGCTAGTATATAGATTAATGGCGTGCCATACCGGACCGTAAAAAATCGGAATGCCGGACCGTAAAATTCCTTGTAGTGGACAAACGCCCTTAGGGCGTTTGTCCCTACAAGCCTACAAGCCTACAACCCTTTCCCTATTCCGGATGGTTATTTGTGTCTACACTCTACGAGTCGCTGTAGGTATAATTGTTTTCGAATGCCCACTTGCTTGGATTTTACTGTTTTTACTGCATATGCCAATTGAAAGCAAGCTCTTGTTTTTATACTTTCTTTTAGTTGGCAATGAGATTTGAGAAGTCAGTATTGTTATTTTATATACATTGACCAAGCAGTGACCTATAATTATTATCTAAGTAAGTGTTGGTAAGTTAAAGTTCAAGTGGGAATAGCTTTAGCTCCTCGTCACCGATTAAAATAAATAAGTGAAACACGCATTTTAAATCTCTTCCGGAACTTTACTTTTTATTATAACGAAATAATATAATATTTCACCTTCTATATTTTTTACTCGTTTCTTGTAAAATGCAAAAAACAATCATTTATGATAGCATTATACCGCCAAACTTCCATGAACTGTACCGCACTGATCCGAGTAAAGACGGACAGGTGCACAAGCGATTCATCGGTTTTTTCATGCCACACCGGACCGTAAAAAATCGGAATGCCGGACAGTAAAATTCCTTGTAGTGCACAAGCGCCCTAAGGGCGTTTGTCCACTACAAGGAATTTTACGGTCCGGCATTCCGATTTTTTACGGTCCGGTATGGCACGCAATTAATCTATATACTAGCTTGTGCACTATACGTAATTTTACTGTCCGACATTTTACTTTTCCCTATTCCGGATGGTTTTTTGTGTCTACGAGTCGCTGTAGGTATAATTGTTTTCGAATGCCCACTTGCTTGGATTTTACTGTTTTTACTGCATATGCCAATTGAAAGCAAGCTCTTGTTTTACTTTCTTTTAGTTGGCAATGAGATTTGTGAAGTCGGTATTGTTATTTTATATACATTGACCAAGCATTGACCTATAATTATTATCTAAGTAAGTGTTGGTAAGTTAAAGTTCAAGTGGGAATAGCTTTAGCTCCTCGTCACCGATTAAAATAAATAAGTGAAACACGCATTTTAAATCTCTTACGGAACTTTACTTTTTATTATAACGAAGTACATAATATAATATTTCACCTTCTATATTTTTTACTCGTTTCTTTTAAAATGCAAAAACAATCATTTATGATAGCATAATACCGCCAAACTTCCTTGAACTGTACCGCACTGATCCGAGTAAAGACGGACAGGTGCACAAGCAATTCATCGGTTTTTTCATGCCACACCGGACCGTAAAAAATCGGAATGCCGGACAGTAAAATTCCTTGTAGTGCACAAGCGCCCTAAGCTTCTTAAGAACGTGCAAAATTGTTACCTATTTTGGTAGGGTTGTCACAATAGGTTAAGACAAATTAAACAAAACTACCTACTACAACCCAACCTGGGTGGGTTGGGTTGTAGTAGGTAGGTATGTACACACTTACAATACATACATACATACTTACAAATGCTAAACTTGTAATAATAATGAAAGGTAAAAACACACCGTGTACAATTCTCTTCTTATTAAAAAAGGACCTAATGAAATAAACGCAAGTAGGTACTTACTTGAAAAAGTAATAATCAAAATATTTACTCACCTATGGTACTCCTTGGGATAAATGAAATATATGATATATTTTTAGTTTTTCTAGTATTATTCATACACACAGTACAATAAACAACCATTTTTAACAATACAATATTACGTTTTATATTAAAATATTAAAACTTGCAAGTTGCAACTAATAAAACAAACAACGTGCGTCGTATCAACCCTGAGACTGTCCTCAGCCTGTGCAAGCGCAAACCGGTTTTTTCCAGAATCGCTGCGTACGTGACAAGCGGCCTGCGGTCACACACACATGCCCCGCGTACTTGTAGTAGTGCAATCGATTCGCGCGGTTGTTTGAAGCTTAGTCTCTGTTCCGTCTTTCTACTCATGTGATGTATACACTCATACGTCTCCAGAGCAACTGAACAGTGACGAATGCACTGGTGATGTGCAAATCACCTGAGTGGCGACAAGGTCACGCACGCTTACGACTTCTAGTGTCTTGTTATTTAGATTTCTATGAATATTATAAATGCGAAAGTAACTCTGTCTGTTACTCAATCACGCCTAAACTACTGAACCAATTTGAATGAAATTTGGTATGGAGATATTTTGATACCCGAGAAAGGACATAGGCTACTTTTTATTGCGAAATATGTACCACGGGCGAAGCCGGGGCGGACCACTAGTAAAATATAATTATATCTCCCATCCCCATGATGTTTTGTTTGCTTATTATCAGATTTAATCAAAATTGTTTGTGGTTTTGGTGAAACAGGTTTTTATTATTACTCCTATGGGTAAGTTCTTAGAAAATTACTCACATGAGTAATAAATCATAATATCTATGAAAATATAGCGTATAGTTCCCTAAAGACATCATTTTTATTCGTAGCAGTAGTGAGTAGTCACAGTACGGATTTCCACAAACAAAACGCTGCAATTTGGTGTAGGTAGCCCAATTTGTTCTGAGCTTGTTTCTCGCACTGAATATTGCCAAAACAGGACTGGCGCTCGCACGGTCCATTGGATTCCCGTAACGATATGTACGTACTATGTTGCCGTTGGTGCAATTACGGAGCTCCAATCCAAATGAACACCTCCATATTTCGCTCACGACTTCTTTATTGAAATTATATTTGGCATTTTCACTTGGCATTTATTGTCGGTCTCTTGTTTTGTAAAGGAGAAAAAGCGCACCGAGTAACAGACGTATGCACTGCAATTTTAGACTACCTAGCTATAAACTATCTCTGCACCGAAGTTCATTCAAATCCACTAGTAGGCACTAGTAAATATTAAATTGTAAAACTTAACATTATCCGTCACCTCTCGGATAAACGTGATCTATATTAAATTTCGTATAAGAAACAGTAGCAGACGTCGCTCATGAAAATTTAATGTATCACGTGTAGGATAAAGGTGCGTAATATGAACCGATTTAAGAACCCTTATTCTAAATGTAAAAGGACGTCGCGTAAACTTTCTAAAACTTACACGTCCAAATTGTTTCATATACTGTTTGAGAAAATGTTTTATTAATAGGGGTATGTAATAGAACTATATTATATGCATCTACCACAATATATGCATCCTAATATCTAAAGTTGAAAGAAAAATCTTATTTTGCCTTCATGCAGGATCAAATGTTATGAATTTATTTGCAAGAAAAGTGGTTATTACTGGCTGTAATCTGTAATAGATCAAATGTTATGAATTTATCTGCAAGAAAAGTGGTTATTACTGGCTGTACCTAAGTAGGTATATTATAATTAAACATGATCTGCACCCAATCTGCACCATTTGTCTATCACCACTGGCATGCAAAAAATATAAAACTAAAAAAAAATATCACTAAATAGATAAACTTCAACCATAAACGACGTTCGTTCGTAGCAGTTCGTAGCTTACCTACTCGTAGATGCTCGTAGAGGATGTTGTTATTTTTAATGTAGGTATCTAATATCGATAATACTAGTATACTTCTGACCTAATAGTTAATACTGTGGAAAAAAATTAAGAAAAGATTACAATCAGTTATTTTATAGGCCGGAGAATGGAGTTGACATATTGTATATTATCTTCGAAAGGGCGGATTTTATTAAGGAGGATACGCTGTTTGCATTGCAAAAAGCTGTACCTGTAAACTGCTGATTGATTGCGCTGTCTTCACGCACACAATCTATATGCTAATTTTGTAGCGGTGCGATTTTTTCGGGTCTCATCCTTATTATGTTAATCTAGGTCAACTGTAATATCCGATGGGAGCGCCCTAAAGGGAATGTTCTTCACGGTTGTATCGGCTGAAAGATTATGGAACAGTACACCCTCAAGTGGAATAGAAAATTGTCTGCTACAAAATTGTTATTAGAAGTAGTAATGATCTAATACAATTATGATAAGAGTCTGTTTTCGATTAAAGTTTTTCATTTATTAAAAAAAAGTACGTATGACGCGATGAACGCAAAATACAATATTCTTGTATTTAATGTTGACAGTAATTATTGTGCTAAGTCTAGAAATGAGATTCTTCCATTGCACCTTTAAACTTACTGTATTCTTAGCCGCCTTATTGGACCAATAATCTACGGATACTATAGGTAAGGATATCTACCAATGTTTTGATTATTAAACCTATCAACGAAGTTCTGAATAAAATGTGGGGTTGTATTTCCTTATTTACCTTTATTACGTCTCACATTGCCAGTGAGCGTACCTTTGCAACTAAGTCCCCGAAAATCATTACCTTCCCAACAACAGAGTCTCGTTACAATCAGAAATAAAGACACGTTACAAAAGTTTCCCGCTAACCAAAGTTTCCTCCCTGGGGTTATTACTTTGACAGTTCGCTTTAAGTTAAGACCTTATAAATAGGGTTCCCCGTGGAAGAAATAGCGAGATTACCGAGTGTTTTTCATGATTGTAAAAGGTCCCTTCAGGAGCTGTATGAGTTGGTAAACTATTTCACCTGTTACAGTTATAACATTGAGCACGAATTGGTTTGATATTTTACTACATAATATTAAGTAAAGGTTTAAATAAGTATGTAGAAGTATGATGAAGATAATTTTGTAATTTTCAAATTTAGGATATATATACTTACCAGATAATCTAAGAATACTTTTCACTTCATGTAGATGTGGGACATGGGCGGACAAACCTTAGAATAATATACAAAAACAATATTTAGGTAGTTTAGTACTTAGTAGGTTATTAATATTCAACTGTATGACCAACAGTATGGCCATGCGGCATACCTTCGTATGGCTTACGCGACAGACGTTTGGTTTCAAAAGTCTTTTACCAAAATGAGTGCTAAAAGTTACAAGCAAATATACATATCATAAAAATATAATGTAAATAAAATATAGGTACCTAATGATGAATATTTTTTCTGTAGGTATGTATTTAATGTACATATAAAATACGCCGCTAATAAATTAAACACAATATTTTATGCCGTAACTTGGTTTAAACTTTAAATATCATATTTTTAAATAAGTGTAATAAAAGTTATACTCGGCTGCAGTGCGGCAACCCCGAGGGAAATCACTAGCTTCAGTAATTATATGTTTTGTCTCCGCGGCAGTTCTTTTGATGCGGCCTGACAACTAAGCAATTCTCTGGATTGTTAATATTTTAACCTTGTTACTTTAGAAATATTCTATAAAAATGGTTCATAATAATAGCATGTACAAAAAGAGGTTGAGTCATCATATTGCAAGAATCGTATTCTTTCGCTTATTTATAGCCAGATAAAGATAATAGGTATTATCTATATTACTTAGATGTAAAGCGATTTAAAATATTTACTTACGCTTTATTAAATTATATGAAAGACCTGGTAATTGATTAAAATACAAATATTTAATCATAATGGTAGTTTACAAAAATAAAACACAACATTTATAATATTAAATACAATTTTATTTTTATAATTTCAATACATTTTATACATTATTATTTCAGTTTATACAAATTCAACCACAAGAAACAAAAACAAAAACAAGCTTTAATTAAAATTAGTTACAGTTATCATAAAATTAGTTAGATATTCTTTTTGGGCATGAGCGTCGATCGGCGCGAGGGCGAAAATTCCAATTCAGCACTAGGTTGCTTTTTAGCCGTTTCAATTTTGTCAGCATATTTGAATCGCATATTGCCTGAATTCATACTATTTGAAGCAGATGCTATAATGGAAGCTACCGTGTTAGCTGGGTGCGGCAATTCCGGAATTTGCGAGACGTAATAATTTCGAAGTTCCTGCCTTTCATCTACATGTTCAATATCACTTACGTTTGTTTCCATGGTAGTTGAGGTGGCATCATCGCTCGGGAGCGTGGAATTGCACATCGTCTCGAGTGTGGAATCGAGTGGGCCATCCCGATTTTGATAGTACGAGAAGCGCAGATGTGAATAGTCATCAATAAAGAATTCGCCACCGCCTGATAAAGTCGATTCGTTAGACGTCTTAACATTTTTATGACTCATTTTTAATGTTGTTATCGGATAGCTACTGTGACAGGTCTTTATTGGGATGACTAAGTTTATTCCGACCTACCCGCTCGAGATTTATTAAATGGAATTGTTTGAACATAGATAACCAAGTAGATAACATTTTACCCATTAATGATTTTGTACAGATTATAAAACTTAAAAGTATACTTGATGTTTTGTAAACAGAAAAAAAATGTTAAGCATATTTTTCATTTTATTCACTTATCTTTTTTACCCCGATTAATTATTTATCTACACAAAGCCGCAAAATATGTATTTGAAATCTTCTAAGAATCATTATCTTCATGTTCGTCACACGGAACAAGTCAGAAATCTTATGACAATTGATAAAACCTCACACCTGCAGTTCGTGTTACAGTAACTTCAGGACTAAGGAAACTGTAATTTTTCTTCTTTATCTTTTTAGATTTGTCGACGAGTTGGTACCTACATGTATTTGAATTACGTTTTTTGTACGTAGATATATCAAAATTTCAGATCACTCACGATGTAATGGAACGAAGTGTGAACTATGTAACTACCTATGTACCTACTAGTTGTAAACATTTTGAAAATTTCAATTTCACTAACCTTTAAGAATTAAGAAGATTTTGGCTCATTTTAACCATATCTACCAAAACTTAAATGAGTACAGAGATTGATACATATAATATCCTGAAATGCGGCTCATATAACTGCGAGAAGTTCAAATTAAGTTCACCTCTATTTCGCTAGTTAGGTACATCTATAAGTCACGAAAGCGAGATTATGGTCATAATCCGAATACAATTTCAACCCCGTGCTTCTGAGGTATTCCATTTAGAACCATCCAATAGCTCGACCTTTTGAAGCAAGACAGTATCCGTGACGTTCATCCAACACGTTGATGAATCGAAATTCCTGGTTATTACACCAATGAAGTAGTTGAGGTTTAATTATATTCTTGTTATACCTACGTGTCGCGATGAAAATAATTTTCTATCTTTACATAACAACAAAAATATAGAAATTTGAATGATAACTGATATCAATTAAAAAATTAGGTGTATACTTACGTAATTTCATTGAATAAATTATGGTTATAAAGTTAAGACTGCGAAGTATGGAACCCTTTGTTTTTGGCTAATGATGACATGTACTTACACAACCTACATTTGTTTCAAAGTTATTATACCTATTTAAAATATAAGAACTAATTGTTTTATCATGAAAGTATTCGATGATTAAACAGTTCGCTATTTATTTCCATGGTATGTAAGTACCTAAATAATGTATCTACCAATGACTACATTAATATTTTGTCAATAAAAATTTACAACTTCATAATTGCTTGTAGTAGAAATACTTTTTAAAGAACTGTAACGAAATCAAGATATTTTCAAACATAAGTATATTTACTTAATATACTTATTTAAGAATTTTACAATTTTCCTAGTCACGATATAAAGTAGTGCCAAAAAAAGTAGGCTTATTTTGGTAATCGTTTACATTTCAATATCTATGATAAATTCTGCGTTTGTACCATCACGTACATTTCAAGTACCTTTCCGATGTATTGACAGACGTAAGAAAAGATAAAGTTTATATATATGTAGCTCTAATTCTCATGAAAATAAGATCTATTTTTTGATTAGTAGATTATGTTTACGTCAAGAATTGGATTATCGTCTATATTTTCACTATTTAAACGACGGTTTTTCTATCCTTCACACATTCATCCGACACGGCAAACATGAAGGCAGCTTTAGTTTTCTTGACTGTGCTCGCTCTTGGGCTAGCCATTCCTCAGCCCAGGAAAGTCTTCCATGAACATTTTAATGATTTCTTGGACCTCATATTCGATGAAGCTGGCCATGACATCGAGCATCTGATGGAACATTACCAGGAATTCGAAGAATTTAACGCAGCTCTGGACTATCTGAAGACCAAGGACTTCAACAATCTCGTTCATGAGATGGAGGACTTACCTGAATTCAAAGCTGTAAGTTAAAAGCCGGTTATAGTTACAACTAGTTTCCTTAGATAGAACTAGTGTTAACTAAAAATTGGTTGTCTGTAAAGTCGGTTTACTGACGATAGTTGAACGTGACAACATCCGATTGTGCTTCTTTGTCGCTCGTTCCGCGCTCTCGCTTGCACTTCAAGCCTTACATGGAACGCCTCAGACCGAGGTAACGCCGCATGAGTCATGTTTTTTCGTGCGTGCAGCCGGCTCTATCGAATTATAAGACGTTGTCACGTCAAAAACCTTTTTTGACAACTAAGTAGTTATAATTAGTGAAAACGCATATTTAGCTATCTAGTAATATAAGTGAAGTATGGTGCAAATGTATTTAATTTTGATATAGCTGTTTCATTGATAAGCGGAACCAAACGTAGTATTTGAAAATAAGGTTTAAAACAATCGCGATATCTTTATATAACTCTTGCCTTTAGAATATTTACTATTAACTATTAATGATAATTAAATACTTTACAGGTCGTTGATTTCTTGGAAAATGACAACATTGATATCACCTTCTTCATTGACATCTTTAACTCCATGATCGGTAAGTACCTACAACATTTTTTACAACATAAGGTAACAAAAACAATGCTTCTCACTGTATTATAATTTAGATAAGTACTCAGATTAAAAATTTTAATTTAAATTTTAAATTGCGGAAAATTAATTACTTATTAATTAACAAATAAATCTAACATCAAGTGTTAATTATAGGTAACTTTCAAGATTATTTATAGGTAAATATTATAATAATATACATGGTGAGCATTCACTCATTCATCAAATATTCATTTATTTTTCAGACCAAGTAGAGCGTAAGAGACAGGCCAGGCATCAGCTCAGCGGCAGGGACATGAACGCATTCATTCAGGACTGCATCTCCGAATTCCCTAAGGCTAAGTTGGCTGCCTTGTTCGACCAGAAAGTGAGTGAGGATGAAGAATTCAAATCCGCCATTGAAAACCTCCAGAGTGAAGAGTGGGACAAGGTATGGAACGCTCTGTGGGAAAGCGAAGTATTCCTGGAAGAAGTCCAAACCCTTAAGGACAATGGTATTGATGTATATTGGCTCCTTGTCGAAATTACAGCCATCTTCGGCCAGAATTAAACGTCCGGATGACAGGATTGTTTTGTAAATAAATCGAATTTAATGATATCATCTTGTTTTATTATCTTTGCCTGATGTTATTGTGATTAGATGACAATGCGTGAAATAACTTGTTGCCATGCGAAGATAAATGCATCAATCCTACTTTATTTCTAATAAATAATACCGTCGTTTTAGATCGTAAAAATATATTACCACTTTGGAGAATATTTACATCTAATATACACCTAACAAAACGTTATGATTATCACAAAATACATAAAACACCTCAAAATCGTTTAAGGCTAGCAGCGTTTCTTCAAAGGTTCGAAAACTATTTTATTGTGAATATCTTGTCTCATGAAGAATTCTCTCTTCCGATAAGATTTCTAAAATCCCCTATTCAGATTAATCATATCACAACCATTGTTGATAAAAAGGGTAAAGCAATTTATGTAGCGGCTATTTTAAGATAATATATGAGATTGATGGACGTTATCCGATTTTTATCTAACAGTTTACAGTGATAGCTTCTGATGTATTAGCTTAAGTAATCATGCGGGGACTAAAACAAATCTGGATATAAATATAATGCAGTTTTAGATTTCCTCTCAGTAATATTTTGCGGGAGAAAATGAAGGTCGCACTCTTTTTATTGGCTCTAGTTACCTTGGGCTTAGCTGCCCCCCAAGCAAGGAAGTCTTTCCATGAGCATTTTGATGACTTCATGGATCTTATTCTTGAGGAATCCGGTGATGAAATAAAACACCTCATGGAACATTATCTAGAATTCGATGAGTTCCGCGCGAGTCTGGAATATGCTTCCACTAAAGATTTCAACCAGCTCATCCATGAGATGGAAGATTTGCCCGAATTTAAAGCCGTAAGTTATTTTGTTCTTTACTAATCTCTATTGTAAAACTGTAATAAACTATATAATTAATAAAATAGCAATTTAAAGTAACGTTTTACAATCGTAACTTAAAATGGTGAAATGGTACATAATAATCAAGTAATTGACGATAAAAAAAAATATACAAAATATAATTGACGATACAAAAAAAAAATGTGTGCGTGTACTAGAACACACACTGTACACACGTAAAAAGTGAAACTTCTTTATGACCTTAAAAATGTCACGAGTATGGCGTAACGCAAAAATGTCACGCGTACGGCGTAACGCAAAAATGTCACGCGTACGGCGTAACGCAAAAATGTTACATTAAATTTTTGTCCAACCCCGATAAAGAAGTTTCACTTCAAAAATATAAAAAGAAGCCAAATCAAAGTTGGTTCTTCATATTCAACATTTTACTTGTTTTCGATACGCCATATTTTAAAGTCATTTGAAAAGGAATGGAACCTTAGAAGGAACATTGACGTATCTACGTTTTACAGAAATAGTTATCCGCATTGTATTTTAATTTTGTTCAAAATATTGTATTTCATATTACAGGTTTCATGATATGACATGATAGGTACTTATTTATATTTTCCTATTCAGGTGGTTGAATTTTTGGAAGGGCACGAAATCGATATTATGTTCTTCATTGACAAGTTAAATGATTTCATTGGTAAAGTATTTCACATTTTAATTAAACATATTTTAATCGAGAACTTAGTACCCACTTATAATACAATATTTTACAGACAATATGGTTCAAGACGAGAGAAGATTAAGACATGAAGTTAGCGGCAAAGACGTTAACGCTTATATACAGGATACTATTGCTTTGTTCCCGAAAGAAAAATTGTCTGCTCTCTTTGATGAAAAGATAGAAGAATATGAAGAATTCAAGAGGGCTATGGAGAGTTTACAAAGCGAAGAGTGGGACCAGCTGTGGGATGCTCTGTGGGAATCAGAGACCTTCAAATCTGAAGTCGATACGTTGGGTGAACATGGTATCGATGTAAGAGCTCTGTTATATGAAGTCCTCGCTATATTTGGACAAAACTAAATAAGATATGATCTAAAAATATGTACTGATATCGCAAATAAACATACTTCATGAATTAATTTTGTTGTTATTGTCTTTAACATTTTTTGATAAAAATTGCAGATCATTATGCAAGCTTATCTTGGAAACTAATTATTGTGCTACATGCTTCTCAGTCTTATAGTATGTAAAAAAAACATTTTTGGTTCCACACAGTTGTTTTATAGTTTGGAATAGAAAAAAAAACATAGGCAAACAAATATTTTTGTCTAATGCATAATTTTTGTTTATTCGTTACCTCATATTATAATATTTTAAATTTCAAAGTGAAGCCAGGACGTCGAGTTAGTTTTAATCCTAAACAGAAATAAAACATGATGTAACTGTACTAGAATAAACAAACAAACAATTCATCAATACATTGAGTCATTCAATGTTTATAAAAATAATGGTTTTTCTCCAGACAATAGTTTGTCCAATGCATATTACATTGGGGCGTCGTGTGTGTTGTTCTATTACTACATTTCAAATTTATATCGCTGCACCCGTTCAATGATAGAATATGAGAGATACGATAGTTGTTATAGTTTCCTGCTATATTGGACTCACTTACGAATTTATTGCACCCAAAGGAGCTGCAGAGGTGAGCATTTTGAATACATATCTGATAAATTGTGTTCAAATGGTATATCAATGAAATTGCATTGCTTAGCGATATCGAAATATTATGTGTTTACCGAGTTTTTTTCTATTTTTTGTTTCTTTGTTAAAAATCTAAAACGTTACTTATGCACTTAATCTTGATTTGCAGAATGATATACAAGATAATTTTATTACAACGTCTAACAATATTCCAAATCTCGAGAAAATGGATCGTACTTTACAAGGAAATAAAAATCAGAATGAACTTGACAAAGCTTTATTAGAAGATTCTCAGGAAAAAAACAAAGCAATCAGCAAGAAAATTTCTTACAATCGTTCTTACCTTGAAAATAGTACAAAGATTTTAGAAAGTCCTAGAAAACAAAACAAACTTGACTTGTTAGAAGGGTCTCAGCAAAAGAACAGTAGGATTTATGAAAAAACTCCTAAAAATATTCCTAAGTTTGAGAATATCGACCGTACTATAATTTTAGAAAGAATTAAAAATCAAAATGAACTTGACAAAGCTTTGCTAGAAGATTCTCAGGATAGGAAGAGTGAGGTTAATGAAAGGGCCTTTATTTATATAAAAAGTGTAAAACCAGTTCATAACCATTTATTCAATACGGACAGAGGCAATAAATTCGATTCTCACCTTTTACCAGGAGATGAAGTTTTCGACGACGTTGCACGTAAATTCTTTGACAATTATATGAAAAATGGTTTCTTCAAAGCCAGAGGAAGTGATGAAATAATACAAACAAATCAACATTTTGTGACTCAGGCTTTTCAAGATGAAAACCACAAAGATTTCGAAACAGTGAAACAGGAAAAGAATGATATCGAAGAAAAAAGAGACTACTTGGAACTTTTAAAAGTTCCCTTATTAAGATCTTTATCACAAAGTAATGATTTAAAGCAATTAAAATTTAATACATTTAATTTACCCTATTATACAACTGAAATGAAAAAAGACGAGATCGAACTTGATGAAGCAGAAACCAACAATCAGGTTGATAAATTTATAGAACAAATCATAAGCAGCTCTTTTGAAAAACCAATTGATGAAAATAAAAATAAATCTGTTACTAAAAGTAACATAACCGAAAAACACTGTGATGACTGTCTTAAACAAATTGACACTCTATGTCAATGTAAATTAACTGCCCAAGTAATACCATAAGATGATTATTAACATCTTATGGTATTACTTGGGATTATTATATATTTATTTTAGATTAAAATATATCCTTAAATTGTATTGTAAATTACATTTAAATAAAAATGAAATTAAAAAATATGACCATTTTCCCTTCATTTAAAAAATTCATACCTATTTTAGAAATTCTATTTGCACCTCATATCGTCTAAAGGCTCTTTCACAAACCCCTGACACAGTTACGTTTAGCTACGCAGCGAGTACACTTTTTCAGCAGAGATCAAGATAACGACCACACAATGCTATCGGGCCTGAGATCACTGCGCGCGCATCCCTATCCGACTACGTTTGTAGCTTGAAGAAATGAAATGTAAACACCGGAGAATGCCAACAGATGTCCAGATAGCCAATAGAATCTTCAAAGAAATAGCATGTCCAGAAGAGACTATTTCGCTTTGAAAAGTCCACACAAACTAGCTTTCAACTTGTGCAATAAACAAAGGAAGCGAACCGTAATCTTTATTCAAAATGGAACATTTGTCAAAGATATTGGGAAGAAATAATTCCTTGCATTTCGGGTATACTTTGAAGTATTTGTACATCTAGTATATACAGTTTCCAGTTCTTCAGTCATGTTTGTTGAACAAGATGACTTTGTTCGTCGAGTATATTGTTCGAAAATATTTGTTTCGTTTATAAGTTACTTCGCTGCAACAATGTGGCGGTCAGTATAGGCACACGTATACTTTTATGCACCTAGTAATAAAAAACATATATTTACAAAGAATATATTTAAAAATTAATAATAATGTTTGCTTTAAAATAGAAGTCCATAAAGTAATAATCTGTAATTTTTTATGCTGTTCAAACTTTTTATGCCTAGATGATGTTTGTTACTGCATTGTTCTGTATCGACAGGTATAAGATATTCATGAATACTCGAATTTATCAGTTTCCTTAATTTAGAATTTTGAATCGTTCTCAATTTTTCAACAGGTTCGCAAGTTTGCCGGCATCGAAGCGCTTCGCTCAAAATCTCGAGATGTGCATATTTTATTTCTTCAGGAGTTTTGTTGAAAACTTCGCTAAGTTTCGTTCTCCGCGTGAAATCCTATTTAATTATGTAGATGCGGATGATCGTGCTCGTTTACTTATTTTATGAGGGTATAAACGACCCCCTTGAGCCTGACACTGCCTTATTTATATTGTAACGAAATTAGTATCGTAAGCGATTTTCGTAAACCAACGGTTTATATTAATGATTGCAAGACTGAATAAAATTATAAGGATTCGCTTGGATTAACTTCAAGTAGCAGCAGTTTTGTGGTTAATAAGTACTTTATAATCAGTAAGTATAGACAGAGGAAATCAAATATTTCGAACATCTGAACATCTAGTTCATTAGATATGCATAGATAGGCTTTTGTATAATATTTCAATCTATCATCTGCTAATAATAAGTCATTAAAAGTATTATGAAAAAATAGGAGTTTATTTATAATAATATATTATCCTTCAGTCTGTACGTCATAGGGGATTGATTGATGTCCGGAACATTGTGCCGAAATGAGGCTATAAAAATACGGGTAAATCGTCTATATGAAATTAGGCTATTGATTGGATGCATTAGATACTTATATGCCACATAAAAACCTTATTTTGTGAGCTTAAAATTTATGTCCCTTCAAATACAGTAGCTATTATTGTAATAACTTCTTTTATGCGAAAAAAACAGTTCAAAAATAAAAATCTGTACTCATTATAATTAAAAGATAATTAACAATGTGCTGCGCCTGCATAGTGTGTTGGGTTAATTATGTCATCATTTCTGTGTTTTATCTGGCTAATAAATGATTGAATATCAATATCCTCAATAAGATATTTTAGGATCTCTATACCTTTTTAATTATTGTTTGAGAATCGAAGTATGAGACGCAGCAGGAAATAAAAAGTGCACTTAATTTAATATCGGAATACATTAATAATAATTAATATTAATATCCGAATCTGGATACCTAATAATTATAGTAGGTACCCAGATTAGGTAATCTGTATGCTAATTAATCAGTATTAATATTGTGGATAACAATAGGTACACAATCATAAATATAAATCATATACAACAATACTGTAACCAAACTTCAAAACATTCGGTTAACTAGTTGGCTCTAATATAAATTGTTTCAATGAGCGGAATGGAACTGTTATATAGTTCGATTCACGGAATTGGTGTTAAACGTAAACGTAGGGATAAACTTTAGGGACGTGGACGCTAACCCATAATGAATAAACAAAAACTAGTAAATTCCTTAATAAAACCCCTTATTCAAATAGTGGTCTGGAGTTTCAGTACGCTATTTTGTGTTCAATTTTACTAGTCATGATAGGTAACCTACGTCCTACACATATATTTATATGTAAAGTAGGGAAGTGTAAAGAAGTTTATTTTTATTTACACATATGTGAATTTATAAAGAAAAGTACCAAAATGTAATGCTGAGTTCCATAGATAAGCGCGATCAAATACAAACCGATTTTTTTATCAATTGCAGTACCAGGCCATCGTCAATGACTGAAGATTCGAAGTAAAATCATAGACACTCAAGAATGCATTGATGTTGAACTCAATAATTATTTCAGGGGCGACTGATTAAATCTAGGCAGGACAACCACGAGCGCCACCCCAAATGTTCTCGAAACGGCCCTTGCCAACTTAGCTGTGAAGTGAGCATTAGTTGTGAATACACTGCGAAGATAACTACAATAATTTGCACGTTCGCTCAAGTACATTGGTAATGACATCTACATTGGAGCTACTTACTATAATCCCTTTGTTCAGCGTGTCAGCGCAGCTTGAATAGGGTCTGACAGACGGACTTCCCTTACAGGCATATCAATATCACTAATGTGAATATATTTCGCTAAGATAATATTACACTCGTTGTATCAGAGGCACTTAAGTCCTGAGGATCATCGTGTTTCATTGGATCTTTTATGATTAATGTATTGATTGCTTCGTGTTTATTATTACATTATTATTTCAATTAGGTATACTGACAACAATAAACTGGGTGATATGAAATACAAATAATTATTGCAAATATCACATAATGGTTTGCTAAATAATATTCAAATGTATAATTTGTCATGTTCGGATATAACTTCGTAATAATTTATACAATTTAACTTTCTATGTATTTGATACTAATTGTAATAGATATACATATTATACAATTTTAAATTTTAAATAAGTAGTAGTTCCTCGTTAATATTATTAAATTTATCAGTTTCTGTTGTTTCATTATCTTAAGTTGCTAGTTGTTACATTAGTTCATTAACCAAACTTAATAAAATAAACAGTATATGGTTGTTTAAGTTCTGTCTAGGATTCTTAATATCGCAATTTTACGCACAGAGAATTACCACAAAAATATTATTTTCATAACATTTGCTTGTCCAAGATATTAACATGTACATTAACAAGATCACCATTTGTACTTAGTTTAAGCTATCTTTAAGTGTTTGTGTTTCTTCTTTTTTATTCTCTTTAAGTGCAATAAAGGATTGATAAATAAATAAATAAATAACATGTCTAAGAAATTAACAAATATCACACTGTATAAGAACAGAGATACAAGCAGCAAATAAACAACAATGTATCATAATATTATAGTACATTTTTTCGCAGCTAATATTCAACAAGCGTCCTAAAATATTTCAGCGTCAAATAGCACTTTGAATATTTTATGACACAACATCCAAGTTGCATAGGAATCCAGAAACATCAGTTAGGGAAACTAAATAAAACACGGACATGCCGGTGGGATATTTCGCACAGTAATGAAATATTTTATTGCACGGCATAACAAAGGCCAACAGGAATTTCAACTAAGACCTTTACACAACAATGTACTCAGATTTTTACTAATCCACAAATATACCGTCGCTTTTATGTTTTCTGCATATGTGACTCGGTTTGTAACTTTGTATTGTCGTAAATTTAAAATTTTGTAGCGACATTCAAACTTCATAACGTGAGAATATCGCGATGGTAGCATAAAGTGTTTGGAGATTTCGCGAGCTGTTTTGTGGTATTTTGCATCTTTTGTTGGAGAATAAAAGTAGAATGTATGTAATTGTGTTCTAAGGTTTCCGTTGTAGGTGCTGGTATATTTTCAAGAAAATGATCACATGCACGGAGTTATATGCAACTTTGACGAAATGATTGAAGTGATGCTATATTAACGGAAAAAGTACCTACCTTATACGCTATAATGTTATAACATAACAGTTTTAGTTACGGACAGTTGCTACTCGATACATACTGACAAAAATCATGGTTAGTTTGTTTGAAACATAGTGGCTCTACTTTTTAGTCAAAAGAGGAACCATAGTTAGATTTGTGTTCGGAAATAGAAAGTTTTGTTATTGGACTATATTTTAATGTTTGACTCCGCGTCATGCTATTAATGTGACGACAACTTGCTTCTTTACCTAATAATAGATAATTTGTATTCCTACAAAGCAAAAGAAAAGTAAAGTATAAAACAGGAAAGCTATTATTCACATGTACACTTGGCGAGCGTATAATTGTCAAACCACACACCGGCTTGTATCACCAATTAAACAATATTATGGCTGTTGGTGGGAATTTAGACATGCTACACGTAATTAATTCATCGTCAAGCTTGCCCAAGTACTCATTACATTCACTCAATCAATCAAATACAGCAATGATATCGCATGAGCTAGCAATGATTTAATTTAAGCGTAACACTAGGGAGATATCTACAAATAGGGTGCGGTCTGCGGTCGGCGATCGGCACCCCGCTTAGCCACTACCGTTTAATGTGGGAATAATAGAATTGAATTCTATATGAATACCTAGTTATACATTGTGGTAAACATCCGTGCGGTTAGCGTTGGATATATTTTAATTGCTCAAATATTACATTGATATCAACACAAACTTTTCATACCAATAAATTCACAATGTTTTGGGGAATGATCTATAAATACATTCTGCAAAACATTTTGTTCATAAATTAAAAAATATATTATACCTATAACAAGTAATTATTTAAGTATTTATTATTGTTGTTGAAATTTTCCATTTCTTTTTGAACATTGCAAAAGTTGTATATATAAATCAAGGTTTACCATAGAAACGAGTGAGTAACGTAAGTACTTCACAGAGGATGTAATATCGTGCTTAAGGTGCACAGATGCAGGGTAAAGCTTATCTCACACCGTACACTCATCGAGTTTGATCGCATCTATTCTTTCCGAATAGATTGCTTTGAGCAAGTGGTTAAGATCAGCTGAAGTTTTCTAACGTAATGGATGAATGAATGGTGGGTTTATTGTTTAGAAATAAGCATCATCTATCAAAATATAGGATTCGTAAGCGCTATCACTGAAGCAAAAGTCACCAGTCACCAGTCCACCGAATAATTTTTAACAGAATGCAGGTTTTAATATATCCTTTTTTTATTTTACATAATATCTTATATATCTAAACTAAGCTTTGTTTCTGCTATGAGTGATAAAAATACATATTTTATTAAGATAATCTATAAAGAATCATTGTCCACTTTAACACCATCCTTTTAGGTTGAATATAATTCGCTCATTCACTAATTCGACTATTTCAGAGCAGCAGATTCACATTTACAGAGGTGTAAGCCATATCACGAATTCGTTCGCAGTTGCATTCGCAGCGAACAATCGCCTTGTGATGCACGCTTAACAGAGCGGTAAGTAAATAGCGGCAAGCAATGAATCACAGTAACAGTTTTCCGATAAGGAGTGGGCTCTTGGCCTCTCCACCGATATAGTTGAACCCTGTTTTATTGTACTACTATTTTCACTATATCGCTAGCGAACGCAACTCGGGCGGAAAGTGAGATAAAGTCGCGACCTCCGTGTAATATACAACCCTGTATAAAAGCGGTATTTGGCTACAGAACCCTGAATTGCTGGAAAGAAATACGAGGTATCGCTTCGTTATACTTAATTAATGTTTATCAGCATCGAATAATGAAAATGTATTGTTATGGATTACTTACGTTATATTGTATAGTTAATTTAGGAAACATTTACTCAGGCTCTTGACATTTCATGTTTTAAATTCAAGTTACGACATAAAATCTACTATTTTTATAATATCTCAATATATCTACCAAACAACAGTTAAGATAAAAAATTATGGATAAAATAGACAACCTATATTACATATTATAACCTATTATATATTGATTTCAATTGAAAAATGTAGACAAAATTGAGGTGCCGAATAGCAAACACGTAAAGTTCCAAAATATCACAAGATTCACTTAACATTTCCTTATTTTATTCGAAATAAAACCCGAATATTTATGTTTAGTTAAGCTTGTTAGCTCGACACAAAACATAATAACGGTCGCCGAAATAAAAGGTCTAAGGATTAAGGTCGAAACTAGAATATTCCCTCACATTTCAAGGTAAAATGCCATCATCCACGCGTATCTGAATAAGTTAACCGTCAAAAGAGTCACAGGGGCATTGGTAAATTTTATTTGCATTGGGCTTCTTTCATCCGTTTTTTGAGATCATACCAGCTGGAAATTGAGGAGGGTTGATGTTCTAACAAGGGTCAGTGTATAGACATGCCTCCTTATTTGTAAAACAGTGCTTGGTTTACGAAACGTGACTATCTAGATGGTTCCCGATTACTGTTGAAGTTTATTCATTGTGCTGGTGTTCCAAGATAATATCGCTTTTCTGAGGGATATGATTTTTGTTGTAAAGTGGCTTATATTACTTACTAGCTAGGTATATATTTAGGCTTCTAGGATTCAGCATATTATTTTAAGTATTCAAGATATCTAAATATTGCTTTTTTCTCGTTAAAAGTGTAAAGAAATTCCTTTCCTTTAAAATATACTCTTTTATTATGTTCATTACAGTATGCCAACTCAAAATAGACGCATTCTAAGAAATACGTAGGTTGTAGATTGAGCGCATCTCTATCACTTTATAGGTTCTAGTATAATTAATGATAAAGAAATACATTTATATAAAAAGAAAATTTTTTGAAAGAATATTTAACCCACAGTTACAATTAGGTAAAAATAGCCACAGAAAGAAATTCTTAAAAGAGGAAGTTGCCAGTTGGAAGTCAGTTAATTTCATCTCATTTTAACAAATAGAATGAAAAGGTAAACTATGGCACTATCTAGACTCCTAATTATTTCCAGACACAAGAATCATTTCATACGATCGCTTTGTTGCGACGTGAAAGAAAGACAAACAAACACACTACCCCATTGAAAATATTAGTAAGTATGTAATTTCTATTGTTAATCCACTAAATTAAAATTATAAGCCATCTACGGAACCCCAAGATCTACTCATCAGAATAAACATAAACAAAAATTTGTGAACCAAAACATATTTTGTTTTAACTTTTCTCTGGAGACAGGCGAGTTCAAACAAAAAGCTATATGCGAGGGTCAAACCTAAAGCTCATTCTGTTTTGTTTTGTTTCATTCCCAGTGCGATTCCCAATTAGTAAATACAAAGTTACGTTAACATACTGTATTACATTTTTGTAATTTGTTAAATAAAAGACATTGAACTTTTTTGGACTGATTTCGCGCAAAACTTTATGTCAATAATTATCTGATTATTATTAATGGATGCCACCAAATCGAACATTTATATTGTCAATGTGCCTAAACTCTAAAGATTAAATAATAAAAACAACATCAACAAATCTTTTATTCATTTTCAGGAAAATTAGAGGTACAAAAGAAAAATCTCTAACATTTGTAAAATGTATGCATGCACGATGGATACGCGTAAAACTTCTATACAGAGTTAAAAAAATATAAACCTCTGATTTACAAGGAAGACCTGTATTTTTTCCCAAACCACTTAAATCCGACATGCAAACTTTGTTTGTGAACTAAGCTTCTATGTAAACAATTCAGAAAGCTGTCATAGCAGCGCTCTATAAAATTCAATTTTAAACGCCGCCTTGTGCAATGCATCTTACGTAGACTCAAGTACTGCATCTCAGATGAACCTCGTGTGGAGGTTGCACTTTATTTTACGGCAATTTATTTCGTAGTTCCACGGCTGCATCTTGCGGCATTGCATTAGGTAAATACGTCTGCCTAATCCCCTACAACATGTAAGACATTTGCTTACCAGATTCAATGCTGAAACCGGATTTAGGAGTCAACACATGAACGGTTCTGCCAAGGTATTTTTAGAGCTTTCCATCTCGTTATGCATTTCAATTGAATTTCAGGTTTGATGGTGATTTATTTTAGCTTTAATGTTTATTTGTTAGGTGACTTTAAGTTACAGTATTTTAATTGATAGATTTTATTATTGATAGAATTGATATTATTGCAAAGTAAAGCTACGAAAAATATTTTCAAATTGCATTACTGACGGTCGGAATGTTGAATCATCAATACATACAGTTCTTTGGCATATTATAATATATTATGTAGTTGGATATAAGTTACATATAATGCAAAATTGAATTGTAATATTGACATGATTTTAAAAGAGAAACTATGGAGTTTCTTGCCGGTTCTTCTCCATAGATACTGTTTTCCGAATCGGTGGTAAATGTTAAAAATATGTAATGACGATTCGAAAGTGCGTCTAAAAGAAGTCTAATTGAATAAATAAATGTTTCACTTTATATTTGAATTATATCTATACATAGTACGATTTAAACTACGCTATGAGGTAAGATTTCGGGTCATCTCAATGAATTATCAACTGAAAAATTATAAATATATTGTATCATGCAAATGTCGGTGTAGATTTAGGGTTTGTTTTATAACATTATGATTAACTTCATAACAAAATTGAGAAACTAAATACGTACGTAATAAGTTTGAGTTGCGTATTTGTATTTTTTATACGCCCACCCCAATGCTCTAAATGTAATTACATTATTCATATTAATTATTAGACTAAAAGAAGATCTTTAATTAAGTTTAGAAATAGGACTATTTGATATACAGCTTTATCATTGAGGCTATGTAATATTAACTGTGAAATATACTTTTAATCATGACCATCAGACTGAACCTAAGTATTATGTACATTATATATAATTTTACACGAAAAAGTAACATTAAAATTACGTACACTGGAGAAAAAACAGCATTCCTCCATTAATTGAATAGCGTCAAAACGCTAACAAATCTCACCTCTAAGCTTAGATGAAATTTATTAAAACGCAACTTCTGTAAAATCAATGGGGAAATTACGTGTTATGATTCTAAACCGATAGAGATGTCGTATTCAAAGGGATATAGCAAATGGATACACAAACATACAGGCTTAGGGCGGATTGTGTATTCTTGAGGAAGATTGCGCGGTGCATTTTATGTGACGTCACAGTGCAATGTAAGTGGCTCCTTGTCTGAGAGCACAAATCCTCGCTCTGTGGTGTTATATTGGGTAATACTTGGAAGAAGATTGGACGTTTTTGTACTGATTGAATTTGATTTTGTGATGTTTATTTGCTGCAGAATGTAATGCGTAAATATATTCTGTGATCAATGAAGGTTTATAAGGAGGTAACAAAAAGTCTAAACGAATTATTGAATGTAAGGTTGAAAGAAGAGAAGAGGTTTTGGTTTTTAAGAATATTATTTTCTTAAATTTGGACGTAAATTTTACAAACCTAATTTTTATATAACAGTTATCAGTAGACATCGGATTATATGCATTTGCGTATTTGCATATGCAAATGCATAAAACTCGCTAATTACGGCGTAAGTGCATATTTTAGCCTTTTTCCCCAATAGTGCATATTTCGTTAAGTAACGGGAGTTTTTATTGGTCGACTAACCTTTATTAGCCAATCAGAACGCTCAGCGAGTAAACAAACCCTATTTTGGTATGGTAAAATGGCGAAAAATTACAAAATGGGCTCCATTTTAAGTAAATTTTGAGCTATTCAAAATAGGGCTAGATTACCCTAAAACTTAAAACATGGGTTGAATTCCAAAAAAAAGGCTAGATTTAGCCCGGAAAGGTCTAAGGTGGCAACACTGGGCTCGCGGGTGACAAACGTCACAAATTTGCGCTCGAAAATTAGGTAAAAATGCCTAATTGTATATTGGCACAAAAACTATACTAAATTTCATGAAAAGTTCACTGTATTTTTACAATCTTTGATTTAAATATATAAAATAATAAAGGTTTTTTGATTTTGTATTGTGCATATTTTAGGCATATCAGTCGTTTTTAGTGCATATTTCGGCCTTTTTTAGTGCATATTTGCATGCATATTTTGGCATTTTGTTAGTGCATATAATCCGATGTCTAGTTATCAGTTACTTTGACTATCCTTTTGTTATAATTACGATGAACCTACAAACAGTGTTTAAGTTTATTAAAAATATGCTCTTTGTTAAATTTTAGTAGATACCTTACCTTTTAAAAAATCACAGCACATTTAAAACAGCTCAAATTATCTGTTACTTTGCTTACTGTTTTGTAGTGTTTGTTTGAATGTAATATGATTACAAGCACATACGACTCAGAGCGCCACTTTGCGGTCGCCAGTCGATCTTTATTTGAGGGGAGGGACGTAGCCTAAGTAAATTTACACACTGATCCGTTATATGCAGTTTCTAAAGAGGCTTATAGTCTATAGACAATACGGTCCTGAGCTTCATATTACAGAGAGTTATGCTCATACTGTTCTCGTCTTAGACTAAAAGTGATAAGAGCCATTTTACTATAACGGATCCTTGATAATAATTTGCCAATCGTCTAGACTCTGACGTCGTCATGAAATACTGCATTCAAGCAGTTCATGTAATGCAAATAGAATTTAAAAACTGGGGTCATTTATATATAGCTCCGTTCTTTTATACTTCATTGTTTTGTCCCTATTCTTAAAATTCAAATGTGGTAATTGAAATAAATAAAAATATTGCAAAAATCTTGTAGTTAGTACCTATCAAATTTTTTGGACCTATAGTATTTATGCATTATTTTAGAATAAAGTAGAGCAACGTTAATTTGTACTAATGATGCAATAGATGAAACAACAAGAAGGTAAAAAATAATCAAGTGATAAAATCACACAGAAATCTTATAATTCAAATAAAAATATCATATTTTATATCTGCACTCGTAAAATTGATGCACACGTTTGCATTTCCTTTACGAACATCTTGAGTTTATTCGTTCCTCAGTTTTATGATGTAGTGTCCTCTGTAAAAACGTAAATGGCATTAGTGCAAGAACATTCCACAGTTTATAGTCTTTGTTAGTACACAGTGTAGTTTGTTTAGGCGTGGTACAATATGTTCGAGAGTCAAGTATATGTGGGGAAGTTGTCCATTACCCGGGAGCAACATAAAGACGGGACATAAACATTATGTCGTCATTTTAACGATCTTTTAACAAGCCCCTGTTTATTTTTGTATTGTACGTGAAGCAGTATAGTGTATAAATGATGGTTTGTACACAAGAGACTAGTTAAAGGTGTGAATACAACTCTAATGGACGTGTAGCACATTATCATTCTTTGTTGAGTATGTTTAATTATGGCATAGACACACATTTTGTGTGTCTGAGTGTGAGTATCACCTCATTTCTCGTAAATATTGTATCAACTCTCTTACTGCAATAAAATATCTTGCGGGAAACTTAATGAATATGAACATGGCTTTAATTTAATTATTCACTTAGTTTTGCCGCATTTCTATAACAAAATATCATTTCAAGTAATTGTTCATACAAAAATACATTTTCTATGTAGCAAAAAATTTAGTGGTGATTAAATCCTCCAATAACAGTGGCTGAACCACTGATGTCCCATGGGAGCGCCTGTTTACGACAAGACTTAATAATGATGAACAACTCTATAGGGACAAGCAGCCCTATGGCTTTTTTCCTTTCATTCGAGTCTTATTTTATTCATCTGCAGTATCACTGGGATTGGTTTGGAAGTAATGAAGCGAAATTAATTATAAATGAATATATTTTGTTATTATTAAGAATATTGAACTAAATTATTATTGTCGTAAATATAACAGAAGCCGGCTTGAGTCTGAGCATGGTCATATATAGTAAAATGATTATTATCTTCCTGTATAATTATTTCCTAGAAGAGATCTGTAGTTTGATACTACAGTATACCCTATACACAGTATATACATTATACATTCCTTATTACATAAAACTAAAACTAGCTTAACGCAGGGACCTGTACTTACCAAGGAATAGGAAATTATCTACCGGTTATTTTTATGAAGCTTATCACTGTGATTCGGAGAACCGGCCCCATATCCTTGATCCCTTTTTTCTTATCCTACAATCCCATCACGATTCCGAATTTCATTTGAGGTTGGTAGTCGATAATGGTGTTAGTTTGACGCTTTCTATACTGAAGCCCTTTCTATGAAATATAAATAATAAAACACAGAAAATATCAGGTATTAAAAGCAAAATTTTAATCTTTGTTTTGTACTTGCTTAATCCTCAGCGTAGGAAATAATGTACCGTAGTCGGAGTTTCATTGGCGGTTGACCCAAATAACTGCTTTGTGCAACTGCATTTAAATAACATACTTGGCCAGTACGATGCTTTTTAGGGCCAGTATGTGGCTTTTAAAACTTAAATGATTTGAAATTATTGCCAACATACGTAGTTAGAACCTGTTGTAAAAGTGAACAGCTACTAATACCTTTTATATTTGTGTCAATGATTAGTCACTGTAGTTGTGACGACATAAAAGTAATTTAATCAAATTTAATAATAAATTAGATGGAGCTCATCTCTAAGAAGCGACTCAACAAGTTATTATTAATAAGAAGGCAGTTCATTAAAGCGGCGTGTCGCTGTCCTGTGTCATGATTTATGAAGCATTTAACTTTTATGGTAGTGCTAAGTGGCGACGCTGTTTCCATAGTATTACCTCTAATGTAAGCTGAAAATTTAAACAAATTGGTTAAGATAACAATTTTAAGGAGATTTTTCTTTATAACGCCTTCGTGCTTATAATTGGTTCGATTAAACTTTGTGTTGTTGTGTTAATTGTAACGATTGTTCGATCGTGATTAATTAACTAAAACCTATGAACATACAACATACATATAACAAAAAGGATGAACAAAGTCTGTACACAAATTACTTGCGGAACAAGAAAACTTCGTACCGTTTCATGAATATTACAATATTTTTTTTGCGACTTCTTCAATGTTTACATAGCAAATGTCAGTTATATTACTAGACAAATCAAATAAATGAAAGGCTAGATAAACAACCCAATAACAATAAACGTATTTGTTTTATAAATTTAGATATGTTATTCCTAGAAAATATTTTCAATTATTGTCTTCTCTGTTTAGCTTTATACAAATACGTATTCTATATTAACTATACACTAAATATTTGATTTAAAAACGGGAATGTTTAGAATTGCATAGTAAAAATATTGCATCAACTACTCCTGTACTCTTAATCAGGGTCATTCTGGAACGTGAACGGAATCACAAAGCTTTGAGCTGTTTCCTTAACTTTGACTGGTCGATATGTTCTTTGGAGCTGTCCTCATTCGAAATGTTAGCCAAAGCATATAATTGAAATGCCTTGTGACCACTGGAGCACGTGATTTGTGTCCTTATTAACTGTTGTTGTAAAGGTTCCCGCTAAAACGTATAGGTTTTATTATGGCAAATGCTGTAGAAATACGATTTTGAAATAAAGATGGTAATAGACTTTTATAAATACATAGAAAAATAAATGAGTAGGTGAAACATCAAATGAGAAATATTGTGCAAATATATCTGTAATTTCTTACACGTGTTTTAGCGCCGAAAATATTCACGGAATCAATTAGATGCCGAATGGAAATCTTCAATTTTTTCTGAACAAGTTGAATAAGTCCTTTCTTACTGGATGATATTATTAGATATTATCAGCTTTTTTTGCGTATGTAAACATAAAGTAATCATATAAAGAGGATTAATCCGTATTGAAGAAAAATTTGCACGTGTACTTTTGTCGACAGATCTTTTGAAATTTCATTGAATAGGCGTTGCTCGTACGTAGGTGTTATCTTAATCTAGGCGTCAAGAGCCAAGACGCTTGACTGCGCGACTATTGTGCTGTCTTCCACCTGACATGCGGCATGCTGAAGGTACTGTTTGTGCCTGTTTAAATAATCTGTATAGAACGTACAGACTATTTCATTGATTATTTATATGGGAGTAGTTCCCACGTATGTATTTTTTCAAATTAATTGTAATTTTGGAGTTAAATCTTAGCAAAAGCAATAAAATATTCCGTCGTCTTTATGATATTAGATACGACACTTTCCAATCCGACTTTAATTCGTTCCAGTTAATGCACTACTTCATTTCTCTCTAAATTGGTATTTTGATATTATGGATCTAATATCAGATTCGTTTGGCAAATACTCTATTAACCACTAAAAGCTAACCACACTGCAATGAGCGAAATTGGATTCCATAATAATTTTCGAGTTACAGGTCATGTATCAAATGTTTGACTTTCGCGTTAACAAAATAGTACTGGGAGTCTAGTAAAAAGTAGTATTGTCGTGAACTAGTACCTATCTCTATACTCTGCACTGAAAGGGTAAATCAGATGCAACGGGCCAAGCGAGAGGGACATTGTTTTTGCTTAAATCTATTCTCTTGCATCTCATGAAGTTCACTTTTAATTTCAGAACGAGCATTTTAAAGGTCCGTTTACAACGACTCTGTTTTTGGAATATTAAAAATGACTTCAGAGTAAAACGTAGCAAATAATGTAAATTTGAACACTGTAAAATCTGCGCACCGTTGGGACGGTCTGCCAAGGTCTACATTCCGTAGCACGATTTATTCATTCGTTTAATACATTATGCATTGGACTTTGATGGTTAATTTCAATTGTTAAAAAGTTTAAGCAGTGATATTATTGTAAATAGTGTTTGTATGTGCATAATGAAATCTCCTTTGCACTTCGTAGAAGACTAGCTGCATAGTTGAACGTTACGTAGCTCGATACATTCATTGGTTTAAAGCAATAGAGAAATTTCGTAGCGCTATTTACTTTAAAACATTATTCGTATGACATTAATAGTTAATGTAAATAAAAAACGTTCCAAAAGTAACAATTCTGTATATATGTAGTGTGAACACAACTTTACACTCACACAATGAACTCTGAAATGACCCGGTAGTCGCTTTGAGCGCGGGTATTGTCCAATCCTACATACCTTGATATTTGCAGGGATCCGCGCCACCTCTCATAGAGCCTGTTTTGTTTAAACTTCGCTTTATAGTCGGTTTTCAGCTTTACATTTGTACCAATATTTCAAAAGTTATAATGAACGCGGGATTATAGTTTTTACTGTTTCGCAGTAAAACTATTTATTTTTGGCCGCTGCAAAATGTAATATCAACTTGTGATTATCGGATTTAAGCAGTGATTTTAGTTAAGCTTTATACGTTTAATTATTTAGTAAAAATATTTGTTTGCTATCTACATTTGTTAACTACATACTTATTTTATAAAGTATTATCTAAGACGTCGATACTGTCTTAACGGTGTATAATAAAGATCAGTTTATTTTAATTTGCAGAGATGGAAGAAAATTTAAACAAGGCTTTTAAGCGGGTAATTAGAGCGCGATGTTTAAAGTAAATTCTTATGATATTTTTAAACTCTTTATCAACGACGCGGGGACCTCACGTTACAAAGCGTTTTAATTTGTCGGAACATTTTCTTTTTGCCTCATAAAATTCTGCAGAGCTACGTCAGCAACAAAAGAATGAATAATGACTTTAAAACAAAGTTGTAATATTCGAGAAACTTCCGCACGCTCCTAGTAGGAGCGCGGGTAATCTCGTGATTTGTGTTTAAATAGTTCGAAAATTAAATTACAGTCACCAATTAAAATGTTTAAAAACGGAAAACAATTTGCAGTTAAATCTTAATATTACGTCATAATTGTAAACATAAATGCGCGAATAAAGGCTTAGATCTATACAGCTTTTATACAGGGCAAAACGTAACTTATGGGCTTAATTATACGAAATAATTACCTGTAGTCATTTAATCTGTACTATAAAGTTTGACTGAATGGCAAAGCATATAAAACTATTTTGTATATCATAAAACAGAAGTTACGATGTCGACTATTAATTTCATAGGTATCGGAAATAAGCTTGAAAGAAGACTGCATACCCAAAATACTAATTCATTAGTTCCCATATTCTGAAAGATAGTGCTAAGTGAATGTCTATTGACTGAATTATTATTGTAACAAAAATGTAACATGTAAACTTCTAAAAAGTCCTTTTCCACAACAGAACAACAATATAAACTTTAAAAGCTAGGTAAGTGTCACGCTGGGTTCAATTGAATTTTATTTTTCCCTATGTAAATTTCTTCTACAACAATGACCTCTTGGAAAAACGACATGACTAATGAAAGCAGATTAACATAGACCCTCCGCGAGGCTTTATCGGACTTCTTTGGATTTCCAAATGCTGAATTTTATTGTGAAAAAATGTCACGACCGTTTTTGCTCTTTTCGTTGTTTTTCCTTTTCTACTTAGCGATTTTAAATCAAACACAAATTTACCTCAAATTATCTCCAAGATTTGACTTCTTTATTCCGCCGAAAAGTTGTTTTAACTGTCAAGAATCTGAACAAAAGATAAAGTGACTTCTAACTTTCTTTTATCGTTATTGATTGAATCAATTGTTGAGTTCAAAGAACTAAACGGTTTAAATTTTAATTTAATTTAAAGAAAAAAGTGGTATGGTACATTTTAAGAAAATAATAGACATCATAATTTTTTTTTAATAAATATTTATTAGTTATTATTTTTGTTTATTTAATAACAATTAAACCACATCGAATCAGACCCTGAAAAATGAAAGGGTTCTATTCCTGAGCATACTCAAGCGTAAGAGAAAAAAAAAGACTCGATTAGTAAAGTATTTCGGTCGCTATCGTGTTAACAAGAAAAAGGATCCGCACATACAGACACACGGACGTCCAAGACAGAACTTTTTTAAACTGTTTTTTAACTAGTTTAAATAACAAAAATGACATCAAAAATATCATGAACGTTAAAAATAGTGTTTTTTCTTAATATGTGTGTGTATGTATTATCTTACAAGTGCAATGTATGATACATAAAGACATTTTAAGTTTGAAAAATCAGATGTTTTGCGCGAAGTGACAGTAGTACCCACCTCAACGCTTCGCTTATGAGGCGTGCAAAAAAGTAAAACTTGAAAAATGTTTATCAGATATTTATTATGATAATTTCTTAAATAAGACAATATGATGGAGATATTTTTAGTTTTATTTTGTAAGAATTTTCTGTGAATACTTAACTCCCTATGCTCCTATTGAAAAAACAAAAACTTTTGTTCATTAAAGGAAAAGTAAAACAATTCATTTCAGCAGAAAAACATCTGATTGATCTCCAGAGTTCTCTTCTATTGACTCGTTAGTTTTATTGAAGCATTGACCATCAAGTTTCTAGAATTTCTGTCTTAAACTTTGAGAATTATACATATAGAGTTAAAGCTCCTTTAATATTTATGAGACCCAATGATATATACACGAATAAATATTTTTCTCTATTGTCATATTTTACTATTACAAGTTACTAGCTGACCCAACAGACGCGGACATTGTCCTGTCTTCACGCAAAATTGAAAAATAAAGTTAACATGGCCGTCATGTTTTCACACTTACTTAATTTTTTTAGCGAGAAATTCTTGAGTTTTTCTTCCAAGATCCTCCTCCTGACAATAACGATCATTATCGACACATCAATAAGAATTATCGAAATCAGTCCAGCCGTTTACGCGTGATGCCGAATGGGAAATAGGGATTAATTTTTATATGTAGAGATTTACACATACATTGGTCAACGGATAACGATTTATGGTGCCAATAGCCGTCCGTGTTAACTGACTGTGTCATACGCACAGACAGGCGGACATGACAATCGTATTGATTAATCAGTATTAACACGAACACTTCCATTTATACAATAATCGTAACTCTTAACAATACGAAAGAGCATCTGCCGCAAAGAATTTAAAAAGTTACCACAACACAATTAATTCAAGTGGCAGGTTCACTTCCTAAACAAAAGATGAAACTCTTTTCTGCTGTTTTTATAACACAAGATTACAACACTGCTTAATTTATTCACAAAATTTGTCTCATCGTGAAAAATTTGCGTCGCAATCGCTAACAAAAGAATGAGTAATGGCTTTATAAAACAAAGTTACACGGACGCGTATAAACTTTAAAAGCTTTCAAGGGCGTGAATTATTATCTGAGACGTCAACTTGTAGCTATTAGAAAGTGTTTTTATTTAAGACTGTCTCGTTGAGGCTTCCCTCCGTTTAGAATTGAGATCAGACGCCTAATCGTGTTTCTCTAGGCACATTGTTTCTAGGTTATCGTTTCGAGGTCGTTCTTGATACCGTCGTCTACCTATTTTTAGGCAACAGCTGCGAGAAAATGTATTAATAATTTGGAAATCATAATAATCTTTACTTTTTAATGGAATAGAAGGTAAAATTATAAAACAGAGCTGCAAGATCAAGTATGCAATTGTAACTATTTTTTAAATCCCGTCATTTCACGTTTTTTATCGTGAAATTTAAGTGGTGTAAATACAAATTATTGGTTAAGATAGTGTTTTATTTGAAGGGCGAATATTCAATAATGAATATATCAATAAGAATGATGGGTAATCTTGGGCCTTTGATCAGTTTAAAAATATGTAAGTATTGTCAATAAAATATGATACGTACCATATGAATACAACCCTTACGTTTTTAAGCTAGTTTGCATGTAAACATTTAAATATTGTAAAGAAATAACAAACAAATAAAAAAATTGAAACAATATAATTTCAGAACTATGTAGCTTAAAAGAGAATTTAAATTTTCCATGAATTTTTGTATACATTTTTCGAGAAAATAAAAACTGGTATTTCGGAGAATCTGTAGAGCCGTTTGTTGCTGTGATTGAAGCGCTTGTGATTATTAAACTTACAAAAATACTACATTTTCTGTACGTTGTTAAAAAACGTGAATTCACTAGCCGTAAGCTACGCTGTATGAAATACCAAATCAAAAGTGTCAATGGAATAGTTCAAATAAATTCCTAACAAATCAAATAATTTAATCAACAATCGAATTATTATCTCAGACGGCTAAGTGACGAGTTTGAAGGTAACTAAATTGAAACATTGAATTATTTCATTAAATCACTCAGACGTTAATTTGTTTTGACAATAGTAAGAGAAACACATCGTTTATTAATTTGTTTATGGTTATTTACAAGTGTTTTAGAAGTATTATAATCTCTTCAGAATCTTTGTAAATTAGAGTTTATGATGATGAGAAAGAATTTGGTAAAATTTTATTAAATAAAAAATGTGTATGTATAAAAAACGAATATACAAAATACTAGTATTTGTGACAATAAATATCCTTATTTACAATAATAATATCCTTATTTAGAGCTCCAGTTTTTTAAAATATATCTAGTTTTTATCGAGAAACATAAATGGATATTATAAGGGTAGATTCACTTCTGAAGTTATTGTATCATTATATTTAAATAATAATAACTAGAAAGCCGGTGTCAATTAAATGTTGAGAAGGGTATTTTACGATAAATTAACTGAGGTTTGATACAGTGGTTTACTCTGTAGCTGAAAATTAGGGCATTGGTAAGTTTTTGTTAATATAATCCTTATTTATATTATAAATGCAACATTGAATTGTATATTCTATCATCCGATGTAATTTTGAAATGTTTTTTACTTTTTAAAATGAATATGCTAGTAATTGTTATTTGTATATTTTGAAATGTTATTAATAGTATACAAAATTTGATTAGATTTTTTTTTGTACTTCCATAACGGCTTCTTATTCACGTGTTTTTAAACTTTATTGCCTTGTACTAAAACTAACTCTATCATCGTGAATAAGATTTTAAAGTTTGCACACTAAAGAACTAATGGACCGGATCGTATCCTCGCACTACTTTTATAAAAGATTTTTATTAAGGTGATGTATTTTAAATTTTATTGTATTATTATTTACTTGGCCTTTTTTAAAATTACGGCTTAGTCGAACATTTTTAATATAATTGCAAACACTATTTTCAGCTGATACGTGACACACTTTGCATATTTACAAGGTTGATCTTCACTTAGGTGTTTTCTATTGGTTTAGATAATTTATTTAAACATCTGTCGTAACGTCATTTTTGCACGCCTCATAAGCGAAGCGTTGAGGTGGGTACTACTGTCACTTCGCGCAAAACATCTGATTTTTCAAACTTAAAATGTCTTTATGTATCATACATTGCACTTGTAAGATAATACATTACACACACATATTAAGAAAAAAACACTATTTTTAACATTCATGATATTTTTGATGTCATTTTTGTTATTTAAACTAGTTAAAAAACAGTTTAAAAAGTTCTGTCTTGGACGTCCGTGTGTCTGTATGTGCGGAGGATTTTCTTGTTAACACGATAGCGACCGAAATACTTTACTAATCGAGTCTTTTTTTTTCTCTTACGCTTGAGTATGCTCAGGAATAGAACCCTTTCATTTTTCAGGGTCTGATTCGATGTGGTTTAATTGTTATTAAATAAACAAAAATAATAATTAATAAATAATTATTAAAAAAAAATTATGAGGCGTGCACTTTTGGATTTTCCAATATTCTTAATTTTATTGCTGATTTTAGGAAAAGATTATAGGTATTTTAAATGAAAGGAGAAATGCTAATACTGTATAATATTAATACTCTAGAATCTGGATTTTGAAACTCTACGCAATATTTTTATTTTGAAATATTACACTATAGCTAACTTTACTGAGACTCACTTGCGGTTTCTTTTAATATTATATGAAACTAGTAACAGTAACTTATATTTTTAAACTAAGCTTTATGTAACGTTTCTATAGTGGGTCCGCTGTCTTGTCTTAGAGATAACTATAATTTATCTTTATTAAAGTCTGTATGAGCTTAAAATACTACATTCGTTTTAAATTATTTAAAATTATGTGTTCAGTGTTTTATATTATCATTACGAATATGTGGACGAGTTAAAAGTAATAAAAATTATGATTTTCTTTATAAAATATTATTTCTAGTATCAATTTTCTTTTAATTTGGAAGGCCTTAATAAATTGCATGTTTTCTAAATTCAATCAATCGATCTACAGTCATTGCAACACGCAAAATTGCTTTTTAACCGACTGTGCTAGAAGGTATGTTAACGCGATTGGAGCGTAAAACGAAGAACCCTATATCTCATATTGACAGCGTAGTAGATTTAGAATGAGAAGAGAGACACTGGTGACTGAGAATATTCAAATTAAAAATAAAACTATTCTAGAAATCGGGATTTTCGACGCATATTTCAAAAGTGCCTTCAAAAGAGTGCAGCGTGTTTTATTGAGTAAATGTTTGTAACCTTTACGTATGTTCTTAATATGTAATAAATCACTTTTTTTGTATACAAATTAACGTCATACAGTTCGAAATGTTTAACATTTTCCTTTTTACTCATGGACCACATTTTGCGACATAATATATTCCCAAATTAAACTTACTTAAGTAAATAGAACGTCATTTCGTGGATAACCATAGAGACGACACTAAAATAGTCGGTGTAAGTCGGTAGGCAGTAAATTACGGCGACGGGGCGGTTGCAACTTTATCTCGTTTCCAACCGACCCGACCTCCGATACCTCCCGGACTAGGTTACCGGGTTAACATGATTATTCCTGCGAAATGTATGTTAAATGTTTTGAATAATTGTTTAAATCTAAGCCCCAACGTGGATTAAGGATATGACATAGACGAATTAACGTCTGATGCTATATAATAAGTGGAACACGGGCTTAATAAGACAATTGTTAATATTATTGTGTAAGACGATGTTATGGCATAATTGTTATTTCGATTTGTGTAAATCCAGAAACCTGATTTCATTTGTTAAAATTTATATGTGTTTTTGTCCAATCCATTACCTAGGTACTTGTTCTATTTATCACAATCAGCTGAAATGACACAAAATTAAGATAATTCATAAAGTTACAATATGATGTGATAGGGTTGGGAGTCTCGAATATCTATACTTAATTTTCCAAATGTTCCAGTACTTTTGAATTTATGTAAAATATAGTATTCCCGAATTTAGCTAGCATTGCAAAACTGCCTTTTCATACTTTGATGGGTGAGCCATTGATCACTGTGAACAATGCGCCCGAGCCCAGTCGTCACGGATTAAACGAGCTTTGAATACGAAAAATATTGGAAGTTCTATGACTGTATTGAATCATAGAGTTTATTTCTACCTTACACAACGGAAATATAGTCTAGGAAAACAGATAACGCGCACTGTCCTAGTAAAAATGGTTGAAGGTGACGATAGGATGCCAGCGTTTGCATACAGTATAAGGACAATTGCAATTTTCACGAAGAAATGGATGATGATCTTGATCATGATCTAACATGAAACAAACCAAGAAATCGTGTATGTGAGCGTGATTTATTATGACCTACATTTTATTCTCCTACAATTCAAGCGAAGTCGCAAGATAAAACAAGATGAGCTAATAAACATAATTTTCTCATATCATTTGGTATAACAGATAATCAATATTGAAAAACCTGGGAGAAGCTCGCTAATGATTGATCTGATTGGCGCAAACTTGTTTCCGAGGGCAGATTCTGTGACGAAGCGTGGTTCAGAGTACTCGCAAGCAAAAGGATGAAACGTCACCAAGGCGACACTGAACCTGCTCCAGTAAACTTCCCCTGTCCGACCTGCGGAAAAGTATGTCGATCCCGCATTGGATTGTTTGGACACCAAAAGCATTGCTCAGGCATAGCATCATAGACCGTCTGTAATAGACGTATAGGCCAACGACGACGACAGATAATCAATTTGCCGCTTTTTTTTCTTTGAGATAAAGTTAAGTAAAGATAATAACACGCGCTATAAAAACATATAAGTGTATTTATTATCAAATAACATGAGCAGCAATAACATAATATAAACGTTTTCATAAAACATAATTGTCCTAACAATAAAAGTCCTTTGAAAAGCGAATCGCAAAGAATTCCTCACAAAATAAGGTAAAATGGGAATGAAGATCAGCAATTCGGAGTTACCGCATATAATAACGGAATAATTCAATTATAAGAAATAAAAATATATAGACAACTCCATTATTTTTCAATATAGGATTTATTTGGAAATGCTCACAAAGCCTTATTTAGACAAAGAGATATACTTTTTCATCCAATATTCATTAGTAATATTCATCACTAGTAGTGTTCTTGGAAAGTTACTTTTTTATATTATTTATTTGAAGATAACATTTGTTCCAAATTTAGTCTATATATAATATGTTTTTTATTCAGCTATAGCCAGTATTAAGTAATGAGCAATACTTCATGGAAAATATTTTGTGAATTAAGTTTGGTTTGCTTCCTAGAAAACTTTTTGCATATAGTAATATCATAATATATATTATATGCGCTGAAAATGAATGGAAAATTAATTACAAATAAAATTTGATGAGCGGAAAATATAATTTTCCCTCTATAACATTTTATGTAATTTGTTCTTAAATGTTATCTCATTTTACGTTTATGCAATGTAATTATGAAGAAATGTAGCGACAATTATTTAAATTCGTAATTGTGAAATAATTACATAAATATATTTTCGCTTACCCCCGTTGCCTGGCAGAGATAACTGCATAGGACATGATAAGGACACCCTTTGAGCTTTTATTTTATGTGTTTTGTAACCTTTTGTACTTATTTCTTACTTAGGTACGTACTTTCACAATCAAGGGTTAAATAAATAAATAATTATATTTTGTCATAAGAACTTAATCCTTATCTCTTATACTATGAAGCAGAGAAAGACAACTTAGTGATTATCGTTCAGGCGTTCCAGAGTAATATAAGTAAGCCAAATGAGCATTTTCCGCATGACAGAAAAGTGGGACCGCTCTTATGTTTCCCTGTCTTGTTTAATTTGTACTTAGTACAAAAATATAGGAATAGATTCATTGCTCGAAACTGTATACAAACAAATGATTAAAATAGTTTTAATACTTTGAGAATCTTCAGAACAAACTATGTGGTAGGTACTCGCTTTTAGACTATGGATTTTAAGTAAATATCTTACGATGTATTGATTTTTGAAGTAATAGCTTTTTTTTTTAGTTCAAAACTTAGCTTTTTGTGTTAATTTTAGTAAGTATTCGAAAAAATAAACGAAATTCTTTGTTTCTCTGAATAATATTTAATTTATTTATGTTATGTTCCGAGAAATTTTTAAATCTTAATAAATATTTTTTCTGTGAAAATAAATCAATAGATAGTGTAGAATTTCACAAAGGGCAAAAGTCAAATTTATTTCGCTTTATAGTTTTAGTGATTTATACAATAAAACATAATCAAAAAATTGCAACTAAATTAAGACCTTATTTTTTCTTACTATAATTTCATACAATTAAAGAAACTATCTCGATAAAACGCGTTTAAAAAATGCTTTTTTGTGTTTTTGTGCAAAGACACACATTAAACTTATTTTATCTTCTACTGTCGGAGGTTAAATTTAACTGGTTAACATATTGTGATATACCTTTAAAATAAATTGTGGGAATACATCAACTTCTAATTTCGTAGAAAAATAATTTTGTAGTTTACACTGGTAACACAGAATTTCAATACTAAGCTTAACCGGGAATTATGCTGGACTATGCTTTTACATTTAATATTTGTGCATACGTATAACTTTAGTAGCTTTTTATTTGTTTAACTCAATATATATGCATAATCTCGTGGTAAACCACAAGATGTTAAAGCAGTTGTGAATAGCAGAACCTTTTATAATATTTTCTGTAAAATATAAAAGAAATTATCATCCATCCTTTGCGTACTCAAGAGCTATGCTGGTAACTATTTTTTCTGTAATATTCAGTTGCAACAGTATCACTTTAATAATTAATCCTGTCAAAACTACTTTCCAATTAGTGTATCCATGAGTTTAACCTATGTATCATAAATTGCAAAACTTTTAAAATCGTAGTCTGTCAACAAAATGTATCATTACGTCATAGCTTCATTAAAACCGTGTGCAATTAATTATGTGAAAACATTTAAACCATTACATAAATTACAAAAAGGCGTTAGTCAAAATTGTCGCACGCAGCAAATATACACTGACATTAGTGTCGACATTTGGCCGACATTTTCCAGAACAAATTCCATAACCACGTTTATCGATAACGGAAGTGAGAAGATTAACTTCGGCACGAATTTCTCATAAACGTTTCGGGGCATCGATAAGCGCAGACATCACTAATACAGATCGAGTTTGTTTATTAGTACCTTACGTGGGAAGTTTATTGAATTTATTTTGTGTAAGATATAAATGATTTGATATAAGATTACATGAAAACAAAATATTTTTTTAAAAACGTGTTCTCATTGAATTAAATTAGAAGTATAATAAATATCTATAGTGTAGTCTGTGATCTTAATAAGATGAAAGCGGCGTCACTTATTATTTGTTACTGCATATAAAATAATACAATAATTAGTGTATTATTTATAGTTGGTAACTGTAAAATAATCTAATAGCAAAATAAGACGAATCTGTAACCTCAAAAAAGACGTCAACTTCAATGGTTCTAAATAATTAAGTTACAGTCTGATTAATCACTTTCGCATTACTTAAATAACTATGACTGACTGACATTCTCTCCAGACATTCGTAAATTTATATAATTTTTTTTACTTAATTTTGATTTTAATAAGATTTCTTAAGAATCGATATGAAACTTCAGTCCATTACAAGCACCTCGTTGAAGCTTTTGGCGCTAAATGACCTTGTAAGCTTTTAGATTGCTTTTAGGGAATGTAGAGTGCTCTAGATTATAGTAAAATTACATTAAATTTTATAGTTTCAGCAGATAGAGTAACCAGATATTCCTAATAAGTTTTTTGATTAAATTAGTTAACTCAGTAAAATGTAGCATGGTTTATAAAATAACGTTATTATTTTGCTCTTTCATTTAAATAAAAATTGTAACAACAGCATAACCTTAATACAAAGATAATATTATTATAATAAGATATGTATATTCAACCGCTATCTTCATAAGAGACAATTAGTAAACCGAGGCTGCTCGTGTAAATAATTACTTGCAATCATTAAACATGAATGCGACACTAATTACATTAATCTTACGTTCGCGAACTGTTAATTAATAATTTATATCGAAAAATTGCTTCTACAGCATTAATTATACGCGTGTCGAGGTGAAGCGAAAGTCAAAACAACTATTAGAACAATTCTGGAAATAACGATTTATTCTGGAAAGCATTTTGACAAGGTTTAACGAGAGCTACGGTACGGTCAATGCGCTAATTCGGTTCGCAGCAATTAATATGTAGCTGGCAGTGAGAAAGCTTACCTGGAGGCGAGTCAGGCGTTCGGTTCGCGCACCGTAGCTCGTAGGCACTACGTAGCGAGGTGGCGATACGACGCGCGGCTCAGTCAACCGCGCGCCACGCGCTTTGCCGTACGCGTGTGCTACGAACTTTGTGCCTCATTGACACGCGATAGTGCGCCAAGTGCCGTACACATGTTTGTTTACCGGACTGATAGCGCTACTTAGGTTTGTACTGAAATAAACAAACTGTTTAAAAACTTAATTTTTAATCGGATTTTTATTTACTAGTAGCTGTTTGAGTTTTGAATGAAGTTATTAGGATGTAACAACTTAAATTTTTTCTTGGTACCTTATCATCTGTATTTAATTAAAAAGTTTCTTATAGTTAAGTAATTAATTTCATGTTGGATTATTCCGTAATTAATGTAAAACTGTGCTACGTGTTTTCGTAGCGCGTGCTACGAAAGAACAAACAATTTAAACTTATGAGTTATTAGATATGCATTACTTACCTCGAAGCCTTTTTTCTTATATTATTTTTAAAAGTTATTTTGGAACTCAAATAGAAATGTTCCTAAAATATAAGCAGCATGTAAATAAACCATAACCATCATTCTTTGCTTATAATCAAAGACATCAAAGGAACGTGACAATAAAATCAGTTTTATAAAATCATTCTAATGTCTTTTAAATTGCTGTTGTTGTTTGATTACTATTTACTACGTCATTGTTGATTCTATAGTTGGAAATGCAAATATAATACGGCAGTCATTTATTATAAGTATATACTTAAATAAATTATTACTATTTGTCGTTTTATTTATTCTTCTTTATTATATTTTTCTTTTCTTAATTGCTTGTTGTGACTTTTGTTTTTCCGTTCGTAAATTAATAAGTGATTTCACCTGTCTATTTCTTTCTATAAACTTTATATAATTTATTATAGTGAAATAATTTTGATTCCAGATTTAATTGTGTTTACAAAAATATTTGTTTTAATAAATTATAATAATTGCGTTTACACTTTATGCATACATGATCAGAGCTTAAATAAAGCTTTCCGATGAATTGTTTAATTAATCACATAGCATATAGTTATATTAAGTAGTTCATTTTAAATATTTTAAATCTTTCATTATTTATTATTGCGAAATTAATGCTGAAACATAAAATAAGATAAGATGAATGCTTGAATTACTCATATCAATACATTACAAAAAAAAAAAAAAAAATTTGTGCGAACGAGGCAGCGTGCAAGTAACACTTTGTATTGTTTCCACTTGTATTCTCAAAATCTGTTCTCTGTTTATATGTATGTTCTATTAGTATGTTAATTAACATTATTGACATCTGGTATAATTAAATAAAAAGCAGTGCTTTATTGCGGGAGTTCTCATGTAATAGCTTATTTAGACCAAAGTTAATCTTTAGTATATGCCAGTGCCAGCCTATGAGTAGCTTCTGCCTGATTGAAAACTATTTTTGTTTTTAAACTTTCCACTTTACAATGTTTGAAGGGCATGTTTATTATGTCTTAATTGACCTTGACAGAGCCTTTTATTAGAATTGTAAACACTACTATTTTAATACTCAAATTCTTGTTTTTATTTAGAAAAGTAACGACAGATTCAAACATAAAAATAATTAATGAAAACACATTCATGAATTTGTTACACTGCTCGTTTTAAATAATGTATACGACGCGACGTGGTATAATTTTAGAAATTTTTGTTTATTTATGTGCTGTATCACAAGCTTGTTAATTAAAATTATAAAAATGCTGTTTCCTTTCATTCAATAATCCATTATGTTGCTGTCATCAGACAAATGCCAAAGAAGAAAATATACGATAGAAAACCACGCGGTTAGAATTCATTTTACGCTATTACAATAGAAAGTAACCGATTCAATATACGAGCCAGTAATTGTACTAGCGCAGGACACAATATCGAACTTCATTTTCCTTTTACGCGGCAATTCTTGACTATATTTTGCAACACCATCACGTAACATGTTTCTTAAAAGCTATACAGGGACACGATGTCTCCTAAACTACATTAGCGCTTCGGCACTCGCTCCGGGTCGTTGAGCTGCTTTGATGAAGGATTTGCTTCTTGAAAGCTTTTGTTAAATTTTTCTTAGAGAAATTCCCTCTTTAAATAAATAGAAATGGCTTACTGGCGACAGAATTGTACCGAGGTTGTTATGGCTTCATAATAGTTTCTTTAGCTTCTCAGGTTTCTGGGAGCGGCCAATTACTTTAAAAGCAATTTTTGTATTTGAGACGTATTCCATTTTTGTGATGCTATATTAAACAAATGCAGAATAATATTTGTGTCGTTAATGATATTACGTTTTTAACATTTTTACGCAATACAGAACGATTTAAATATGAATGCAATGTTACTTGCATAAAATATTTCAATTCAAATAGAATGTTAGTTCTGCAGTTGTAAAAGAAATATATTTCCATACTTTGTTTTGCTATTTATTACAACACAAATCTAGTTTTAAGATGATATTTATATTTCTATATTCTTAACTAAAGCGAAACTAAAAGCCCTTAATTATAACGAATTCAACGCAACAAGTAATTTTAGTACATATTTATTGACAACTCTTGGCTTACACGCTCGTAAAATACGATCAAACGAGCAGCCGTTAAACTATAGGGTACAAACATCTCCGTCCATCCCTAACTAATATGTATCAATGTATCCCTCCCATCAATTTTATATACTACCTGTCAAAATATGCGCACATAAATGAGGTACTGTATTTTGTTCCAGGTGTCCATTTGTCGTGGAGCGCACACCGTTGCTAAAAGAGTCTTGAATTATTCATCGGCATATTAAGCCGGGACCCAAGCGAAGCCGTGCGTGTTACACATTACACTAAATAGCGCCAGTGTTGCCAGCATATTAAATAAACACATAACATTAATTGAATAGAATAAAACCTCATTATTTTTATCTGGTAAAGATAATTGTGTGATCGCTTATTCAATTTTGGCGCGATGGAAACGTGCCCTATAACTCTAGCCGTTTTATAGTGATTCAAATAAAATAAAAAAGTGCTGAATCAGAGACTATTACGACTATATTGAATGACTAAAACCGAAGCCATTATCAATAGAATAATGAAAGTAACCAAAAAGCGAGCGCGGAATGGACATTCAATTTTCGTTTTAAAAATTTTCCTACCATTGAAAACGATATCCTTTTACGTAAATTAGGCACACGGGTTGAATGTGAATCGACAATAATTAAGTTAAGTAATATATGCGCCAAAGTTTAATTAGTAAATAGTGTATATAGTGGCATAACGTATATTATATACGTGTTAAAATGGCGCTAAAGTACTTTTTAGTGATTTTGACGTCTGCTGCATTAGTGCTGGGGACGGGCGAGTGGAGTGAGGATGCTGAAGATTTAGGTAAGGGTTTTTTTTAGTTATTCTCCTTTAATTTATTTCTATGTAATACTTATAACTGAAAAGGTAAGTCTTCGTAGTTGTTAAATTATTTTGATTTATGTTAAGACTGTTTGCCAGTTTTCGTTTATTTTAATTTATTAGTATTTTATGGATATTTAGGAAATAATACAACCAAATTATGAAATTAATGAAGTACATACCAATTTTTGGTTGTTAAGGTAGATGTTATAAGTAAGGGATGCGTGAAAAGATGTTAATTGTTAACTGCTATCAATCAAATTTAATATTCTACTAAAATTTAATACCAGTAAAATACTTTTATCTCTTACTTTCGTATACATGTTAAATCACGTATTACCTACTATTAAATAAAAGAGAAAGAACACTTACCGAACTATTATTTCAGTGAGAATGCATGATTTCAAATGAGTAGTTAAGTCTACATAAATAGTTACCTTCAAGCGTCTTTTCAAGCGATCATGCAACTTCAAAGTGAAATGAAATAAAAAATATATTACAAGCTGTTGATTCTCAGAGAGCTTTTACAATAGAGCGCCAGATCTCGCCTTAATATTCACAAGATGTGCTGTTTGCAGGTGGAGTTGATTTGACTTTATATTCTTTCTTCATTGTATTTTATCGCTACGTGCTGTCTGAGGGTACCTCTAAATCAGGCTGAATTTCTTAGACGAAATTACCTAACGCGCGGAAATATTAAATCATTTTTGTTTGAATACCAGAATATTCGCCGCACACACGAATGCCTTATCGTGAGTTTTTGTTACACTTCAATGTGCCAAAATGATAACAAATATAAAATACAATAGAAATACTAAGAATATGAATAGGTACGTGAATTGTTTGTAAAATAAAATGTTTTCAATCTTATAGGAACGTTATTTACCTATTTATTATGATGTTCCTTCAATATCATCACAAAAAAGAAAATTCGATTTACATAAACACTATTAGTTATCTTTTTAGTTGCGGTTCAAGATTTAAAAACGTATTAAAATAAAACCATCTAAATGATAATATGATTTCTGAATAAGCAACATAAACAAAGTAAGAAACCAGTGGACTATAACATAATCCAGCAATTAACACGACATTCCTTGTTGTGTATAATCATGAAAAATTAGCTCAGCTTTAAATGAAGCGGCCTTATTAATTATAAAAACTCGTGCAGTGAACAGCTCTAAACAGTGAAATAAACAAAGGCGGAACTATTTAAATGTTTATTTTCGAAACTGCCGGTTTCAAACAAGAAAACTTTGCATTATTGTCGTTTTAAAACAGAACAATCTTTGATCGTTTCGCTTTCCAGTATTTTCATACTCTTTACTGGTAGGAACTAAGAAGGCTTCTTGCAGGAAACGAGTTGGCATATCGCCAATTTCTTTGTCTTGTTAAGACTTTTTAAATGTCAGTGAGAATGTTTTTATTATGTAATTAGTTTAAACTTGCCTATTTGTCTGTCTTAAGTCGCACTTATGAGTTTTTGTTTTAAATAGGATAAAAACTTTAACAAATTCTAAATAAGTAGCTGTAGTAGTTCTGCCTAATTAGGCATTCAAAGATTTTACCAATTAAAATTTTAATATTTTTAATGAAATTTTAATTGATCAAGTCTTTGAAACAAATATGATTTAAAGAATACACCTTGCTTGTGCTTTTACAGTATTTTTACAGTATATTTACCTTATAACTTGAAATTCACTTAATTATAATACATGACCTTTTATCGAATGTTAATCACTTATGCATACCGCTTCTTGTATTGTATTTTACAAAATCATATTATAAATTGCGTCTATCTAGTTTCAGTGTTCCAAATTGTACCCATTACAAGGTGCGGCTAAACTGTGCAAGGTGTGGAATAAAAGGTAAAGATAGGAAATTGGATACCTTTTAAGTAGCGTTACTTAGCAATATTTTACGTGATTCCGAAATGCTCCGAAGAAAGATTGTTTTGAGTGGAATGTTAACGTTGAGTCGATTAAAGCTTTTGAATTTGTGAAAAACCATCATAACAGAGTTGTTAGGAGTATACCGGTTGAAGTACTTTAATTTTTTTAATGTAAATCTGAAAAATGGTAAAAAATTGATAATGAATTCCATAACAAACGTATTATAAAAAATTGTTTTAGCCAGATAATACACAAGTTGAGCTCCGCGGTTTTACCCGCAGTGCTCCGCTCCTGTTGGTCTTAGCGTTCTTTGATATAATATAGCCTATAGCCTTCCACGATGAATGGGCTATCTAACACCGAAATAATTTTTCAAATCGGACCAGTAGTTCCCGAGATTAGCGCGTTCAAACAAACAAACTCTTCAGCTTTATAATATTAGTATAGATTTACTTAACAAAATATGTCTTTTTATTAATTTCTTAACTATTTAGTGTAGCAAGCTTACCACAAAATCTAGGTCTTAGCCTACATGAAATTGTATTTAGTGTATTAACTATTGATGTTTCAGTACAGATGCAAATCTTAATGGGCGTGGGTGATTAATTGATTAAATGATACAAGATAAAACGCTTCATGATTTGCGTGCTATGAGTTATAGTCAGTAATTTGAATTCGTAGATTCATTACAGTGAAATACGTGAATGATTTTCCATTAATTTATTTTAAAACAGTTGATAATAACTTTTATGTATACTATCTAGCACAACATAAATAAAAATGTGTTTTTAATACTAACAGCGTCGATTTAAAATATTATTTTTACGCATAACCGATTACTTAATATTTAGACATATCATTCTGACGGTATACCTCTTAAAATCGTATTTTTAACTTCAATGCCCACATTTCACATTGATGTGGTTGTATTATTTTCGTTAAACAGGATCAAAATATACGCTATAAAGTGGAGCGAGTAATTTACTTCAAGAAAGAGGCTCTTGACGAGACAAAGTGATAGTCTGGCGTAATGCCAGACGGTGATGTGAAATGGCAATAGTTACGTTAAACGTCTGACGAATGAAAACTTCATATATATTACTTTAAGGATCTGTTTAACGTCTGAATAAAAGATGAAATAATTATATGACGAAATGAAAGGGCTGTATTATTTTCACTTGAAATATTTTATTTATTGCTTTTGATATGAAAGTAGTTCTTAATTTTATAAAGACCAACGACTTGATGCAATGGTAAATGCGTGAGCGTAGTACTGCGAGGTCGTGGGTTCGATTTCCAGTGGAGACGCAGAAAATTTCGCGGTCTGGCGGCAAACAATCGACTGATCACTTAAAGAAATTCGATCGGTGACACAGATGGATGAATCTGCCATAATATACCCAACAGGGTACATAATATTTCGCTTTTCATTATAACTATTATATAAAAAAACAGGATGATACAATATAAAAAAAATATCAAGTTATAACCCAAGAATGACTGAGCAGAATTTAGTCAAACTGTTTCAATGTAAATCAAGAATGCAGTTAATATCTGACCAAGTAGTTCTACATATTACATTTTGATCGTATATTACTAGATTCTCGTTCAAAGTAATTTTGTATTGGTTCTGTATTGTGAACTAAGTCTGCGCTTCTAAAGCAATCAAAGATGGCACTAAAGTTTATAGGTGAACAACTGAACAAGAACGTGACATCTGGAGTTAATCACATATTGCCCATAGCTGTCCGTAATTATATGTTGGGTGTACATTTGTGTGTACGGTATGAATAAAGTGCAATTCAGTTTTTAAAGAAACAAACAGATTGTTTTAACTATCGGTTTTTATAAAGAAACTGTCCAAATTTTGTCAACTTTTGACTCTACCTATCCATTCTTTTTCTACAGTTTTCAAATTTTTTCGTATGAATTGCTATACCAAGCCATAAAAGCTTATCCACAAATAAATAACAATATCAAGTGGTAGAACACGGCATACGAAAATTTGAAAATTGTAGAAAAAATCGTTTTTACACAGGAGAAGTCGGGGCGAGCGGCTAGTATAAAATAAATAGAGATGTCACGACCCTTCATATAAAAATGTACATGAATTTTTTGCATACAAATATCATGAACCTCAACTTTAACTTGACATGCAAAAAATGCATATGGAACGTTTCTATAATATCAGCAATTACTTAAAGTGCATTTTTGCTACACTTCAATTTATTTACATATGCAAATGCAATTACATTAGAGATCTCTTTACGTATAAAATTTGAATTGTTAATAATGAAGCTCAGTATTCATTCGTACACTGTCTCTCGTAATTTGCAATGCAATACTGTACAATTATCGAAACTACATTATTTATACAGTGCTAATAAATTCTATCGTAAACACCTAGCGTAAAATTAGTTATGATTTATGGCTGATGTAAACAAATGCAATAATTAAACTAATTTACAGCTATTCAGTACACAGTACAACTGAAAACAACATGAAACATCCATTCCATCCAACAAAATATAGTAATACTTAAATATAATAATTGATTAAAAATGAATTTGTTGTTTATAGCTTAATTATAACTTAAGCACACTATCTTTTTTTATTGATATACCCATGGAATGTCCCTCTACAATTTTATTCGTATCGTCTACAGATTAAAATAAAACAACATATTGTGTATTTAATATTATAAAAATTATTGAAGAATAAGCGAGATATCTTAAATAAACTCATAAGTTCTAACTAAATTTCAATAAAATCTGAGAATGTAGACTTGAATACTCCGACAGAGCGTAGGCAATTATAATAAAACATTTCAAAGGATTTTCGTTTCTGCCATTGAAATACTTTCAAAATCCAAATAATCTTATCATGATGCTCTTGTACACTAATAAATTCATAATTATTTGTACAATTTGAATTCGCAGAATGAATACCAAATTATATGTATCGTTTTTTGCCACCTGATGTCCTAAAGTTTTTTAATAACGCATCGTTCAACCCCTACTTTTAGTTCGAGATCACGTCTCAAAGTTTTCGATTGGCTGCTGCTTTCCTGAATAATGTTCTCCGCAGTTCTCATCTGGCATGCTTGACGTCATAGCTCATGTATATCTGTGAAAAATACGTCTATATTTTGCAGACGACATTTTGAAATAATCCTATGATCTGTTTATAGTTAAAGTATAAAATAAATTTTGATTGAAATTATATTAAGCTTTCTTTTACCTTTATAAGATTTAGATAAAAGACGAATGATGTCAAAAGAAAAGTTTTTGATATCCATGTACGCAATTAAGAATGTATCAAACAATTCATTTGACAAACAATATATCTCTCAATTGAAATTATTGTATTTATAAACTCAGGGCTACATTAGAAATTTTCCACTAACGCAATGAACGAAACAACGAACGAACAAAAAATCGACGAAGGAGAGAATAATCCTCTTAATAAGGTACCTACTATTAACTAAGTCTTTCTTTGTGGAAGATTTTATTCCATTTTGAATTAACGAACATATAACCGGTCAAATGCGGGTAAAAGAGTATAATAATATACAGATATTTAATTTATGATTCAATAATACTTTTTTTATAATTCTGTTTTGTTTCCATTGTATCATACGTATAGAGCAGGCTCCAAGGAGATGTTCGTTTGCATAAATAGCGGACCCTTAATCTGACTTCTGATATAATATATTGTATAGATCCCAGACATCCTATAGACAGATGTTGCCAACCAGTTTTGTGGTCCCCTTCCCCGCATCCCGGTAATTAAATATGGCATACAAAGAAAAAAATAAACATTTCCAAAACATGCCGCGTGGGGTATCAAATGAAAGAGCTTATTGAGTAGATCACGAATATATAGCATACTATAACATTTCTTACACTTTCTCTAAGATTTTTTAGAAAATTTACGAAAATGGTCCATTTTTGAGTTAACTTTAAACCACTAAAGATTGAAAACTCATGAATATATTTTTTAAATTATTATTCTAAATAATTAACAATAGTCCATTGTTTACGATTCAATAGTTCGTACAGTAAAATAGTTGCATGGGGGAGTGGGGGGAGCATTCAAAGATGGCGAGTATATTTTCAAGATTATGCCAGAAATAAAGGCCTAATACAAAAATATACAGAAAATTCTTGAATCAGCCTCTGTGTGATTAGATTTGGCATAAACTTGAAAATATACTCGCCATCTTTGGATGCTCCCCCCACTCTCCCATGCAACTATTTCACTGTACGAACTATTGAATCGTAAACAATGGACTATTGTTAATTATTTAAAATAATAATTTAAAAAATATATTCATGAGTTTTCAATCTATAGTGGTTTAAAGTTAACTCAAAAATGGACCATTTTCGTAAATTTTCTAAAAAATCTTAGAGAAAGTGTAAGAAATGTTATAGTATGCTATATATTCGTGATCTACTCAATAAGCTCTTTCATTTGATACCCCACGCGGCATGTTTTGGAAATGTTTATTTTTTTCTTTGTATGCCATATTTAATTACCGGGATGCGGGGAAGGGGACCACAAAACTGGTTGGCAACATCTGTCTATAGGATGTCTGGGATCTATACAATATATATCAGAAGTCAGATTTAGGTTCGCTATTTTTGCAAACGAAACTCCACTGAGAGTCTCGTCTAGTATGTATACCTACTAGCCTGGTTGATAGATCATAGATGTAACATGTCATCAAACTTTTGACGTGACAACGTCTTACAATTCGATAAAGCCGGCTGCACGCACGAAAAAACATGACTCAAGCGGCGTTACCTCGCTCTGAGGCGTTCCATGTAAGGCTTGAAGTGCAAGCGAGAGCGCGGAACGAGCGACAAAGAAGCACAATTGGACGTTCAACTATCGTCAGTAAACCGACTTTACAGACAATTAATTTTTTTTTAATAACTACTTCGACATAAACCGTTTCATCATAGTTTACTTTTAGCTAATTTTAACTTACCTATGCGATCATACTTACAAGTTCGATCCCTTGAACATTCACAATCTGAAGCCTTAACTATCGAGCCACCACACTGAAACACTCGTGATATATTATGACAATTTTATAGTATAATTTTGCAGCATTAAACTGCAGTCAGTTTGATCTCGAACCATTAACCTGAAACTGAACAGCTATAAATGTGAAGAATACGTGACTGTATGACATTGTATTTTATTGTAACAGACCTGTGAAATGTCAAGAGGAAATTGTCTTTCTCTTGTAGGAGAGATAAAAATGAAATTGTAACTTTACACTCATTTATGTGGAGAAATTTAGTTTCTTTCATGTCGAAGAAACGAGTGAAACTTTATTTGATTCGTCGTTCGTAGAATATCACAATTATAAGTAGACTTTGTTTTTTTGAAACGTCGCAGTATTGACAATATGACAATATTAGATAGAATCTGATAGAATAGAGTCAAAGTGAAAACAACATAACTAACGATGACGTATCAGAAGAAAAAAAAATTATATATTTATCATAGAATAAACAAACAAATGTTTTCGTGTGGAAATTTTTACGATAACGTAAAGTATATTTTTTTCACCTCACAATGATTCCCTCTCTGCACGCTCTTAAAGCACTTCTATTGTTTTAAATGGGGAAATGACAATACAAGGCTGAAGTCATGCCTATCAGTCTGTTTTTAGACACCCTACATTTACTATTGTTTTTTTATACAAAGTGATCCTTTAGGCTTTACATTCAAATTCAGGCGCGACGGGTTTCCATTTAGACATAAGCTTAAAAAATACGTATTTTACATTTTAAGTTTGTGATACCTTTCAATTTACCCTATTTTATCCAATGCATGGTAAAATGTAGTTTTATCAAATTATTGCATATTTTCACTTCGACTAGACCTGAAACAAACAAAACACGTGCTGTAAATCGTAATTTCATAATTTGCTTAGGATTAAAACATTAATTAAAAATTAATCCTTCATACAGTCGAGCGAGCGAAACGTAAATAATAATTTTAGACGGCTGTGCCGCGGAGTTATACAAAGTTAGTATCGAGTTGAGAGTGGCGTCCGTCGCCACATATTTGTTTGCCGAAAATACGTGAGTTTAACCGGCGTAAATTAATTACATGTTTGCCCTGCTGTAATTACGCAGTTCACGTGCTTCTGATGCAACTCAATATGACCCAGTTTTTACATAATGCGAACGAACTGGCGCATGTTAAACGCTGAATAATTAGGGAGATTTAAACGGTCATGGAAACAACGTAATTATCGGCGACGAGCCTGATTGTTCTCCGATTCAGATCGTATCTTTATTGATATTATCTATTGAGAAACTCGAAATCCACTTGAAATTCAAATTATTAATTTAGTATCGTATTTACTTACGCGTGAACAACCGCCGTTAATTTTATAGCCTACCTACTGTAAATTCTGAAACATTCAAAGCTAAATTAATTTAGTTAGTAAAATACATATTTACTTAATGGTATTCGACTAAGCTTACAACATGTCACGCGTGAGTATGTATTGTGTAATTTAAATGTTACTGAACGATCTAAAAAGAGGTGACGTTTGAAAAACGTCGCGGAGTGAGAGGTCACCGCATTTTGTTACCCGTCACTGCTAAAACCCTATTCTGCTCAATCCTTGTACAGAGTGACGTGTGACAGCGTTTTTAGTTATTCTCTGAATTGGGCGTATTCGTTTATTCTAACTGTCAATTTGGTTGTTTGTTAGTGCTTTTAGTGCAGAAAGGTCTATTTCGACGACTTAATGATACGTCGAAATAATATTTTGGTAAATGTTGAACATGAAGATGTGTGCAAAAAAAACATACGTTATATTAACATTTATATTGCACATATAGCATACTATTTACTAAGACATTGATTTGAATAATTCTTTTAAGTAATGTGAATATAGGTACATAAAAGATGCAGTTATACATCTTTTAATAATAATTGTTAATACCCTTCGGAGCCGGGTATTATCGCATGTGGTTTGAGTACACGGGCGAATAAATAAATATTTTGTGTTTACGAGGTAAGGTCAGGTCGGGATCCAGGATGCTTCCATGCATAAAAGGCGATATATGTACTAATGCATTGGTATACACAGGTATACTACAATTAAGAACTTAATAATATGTTATATGAACCCATGCCCAATATAAGAACCAATATTTAACGGTACATTACAAAACAAAGCATGAAAAGAAATTACGACAATTAATGCTATTTTGTGCATCAATACAGGTATATGCAACCGGACACATCAACCTAGTATTGTAAGTGAAATGGCGCATTTACCGTAATTGTCCATTCGCGAGTGCATTTCACGAGATAGCTACGTAAAATTACACACTCCGAGTTGTGGTCGAATGTTGCTTTTGCAAATATTTCCCGACTAAAGCCAGCCATTACCTTTACGCTCTTCTGAAGAAATACAATTGTTTTTAACTCGCCCTATAAACGTTATTGTTATTGTAATGTAAGTGTGGCAAGTTGAGATTTCAACTGCTTTACTGTGGGAAATGATCGTTAGATGCAAGCGGTTATAATGTTATCATATTAATGCAATTATTATGTAGAATGGAGGTTGAAGTGGTTTCATTTAATGTTAGTATATTACCTAAATGTAGTTCTATTAAGAAGTAAACATAAAAGCTATTCAATATATTAATATCTATTATAAATCTCATAATAAAATATAATCAAAAGCTCTACAAAATTTGGAAATGCTGTAACGAGTGTGCATTTACCTCAAAATGTAACGTTAACATAAAAACGAACCTAAATCACGAAATTTCATAGTTTCATAATGACAGTGCATAAAAATATTTATAAATAAATAGAAACGAAGTGTTTCCAAACATTTCTGCACATTATGCTTCAAAGTAAAATCTCACATTCACGAAACTTTTAAAATAGCGCGGGAAATATAACGTGCAATATGGAAAAGATTAAAAAGAATCCCAACGTTTACAATCTTTTAAAAGTAGAATAAAAAATAACATATAGCATTTAAAAGTAGTGTCTAGACATAGTCGTAAAAGCAAGTATTTTTACGGGTCTTAAAATTCTGTTGACATGGTAAGAAAGAATTAAAATTAAGGGTTATCGAACGATATTTTTAAAGCACTCTAACTCTGTTATCGTTCGCGCGGGACAATGTTAAATGAAAATCAAATACGACTAATAAACTATACAATGAAAGAGGTCAATTTAAAATGAATGGAGATATAATATACATTATAATATATAATAAACAATTACATAGACTTTATTCATCTATTTTTCTTAAAATACAGATAATATTTCAAATTAAAGTTAGAAGCGATATCTCGCTTCTAATGCCACCTCGCAATTAGTTTGAAAAAAAATAAAAATAATAATATAAAAGCAATCAAATGATAATCATAATGATCATCTTTATCTACTAAAGTATTTTACAGTTTCCACTCAAAGTCTGAGTTTAAAGTTCTTTTAACACATAATAATTAATAAACCACTAGGGGTTTGAGCATTGCATGTCGGTTCACGGCTCACAGCGCGCCAGACAGACACAAAGTTTGTTTCGTATTAACCTGAATTAGCTTTTTAACGTTCACTTTGGTTATGCAAACATTTCTATTGAAACTTTAAATCCATGTGGTATAGAAAAAACCTTTTATAATCATTTAATACAATCTTAGTTAGCTTACAGCTATACAAATTACCAAACAGTTTTGTGTCTTGCATAAAATACATTTTATTAAATTATTCTTCATAGTTTATCTTCAAATTTTCAATCAAAGCTAAGAAATCTAAAAGTTTTTCAACAACCATTTCCATTCAAATACTGAAACGATTATAAAATATATTTGCGTAAAAAATGTTACTATTAACGCTGTAAGACGTGTCCAAATTTTTAAGTAAATCGAATGTCGTGATTATGGCTACATTTAAGTGCCGTAAAATATTTCAAACTTGAAAGCAATTTTTAATACAGACCATAGAAAAAGTAAAAAGAAATAGAAATAAAGATTATACTTTCATATTTAGTATTTAACAAACGTACAATGGATAGATTATATAAAAGTGGCTTGAAAAAGACAGCTTTTAGATTATTATAGTAAAATTAATCAAAGTATTTTCGTTGAGGTATTTTTGGATAAGATAAATATTTAATTGGATCTCTAAATTAGTTTACATAGACTATAGAGCTGTAATTGAAATGAACATCAAATAATAAATTCTATCATCTGTTCAAACATTACTCTTTGATCACGGCGAGAGTTTATTATGATAATGTCAATTAAGAATTCTAAATTCAACTGTTACATTCGTAATTCGTAGATGAGAATGGAGTAAGAAGGGAGTAAGTATATTTCTTCATTACAACATTTACATTGGGAGAGTAATATTATATGTATTGTATTATAGGTAAATGTAAAATAAAAACTTTAAGTCGTAATATTCGAAAGAAATTTATATTGAGGGTTCACAAAGGATATTTTTTTACAATTCTCAAACTGCTTTTAGTAATACAGGACTTATTCGCTTTTACATAGATTTGGTTAATACTTAAAAATATTTTGTACATATTTTGAACACTTCACTATATAATTTATTTTCTTCGTTTTCCATCATTGAATTAGTTCTGAAGTCGACTTACATCGCTTACATATTCAGTACTTTCGCTCAACTCCTTTGGAGCTTTGTAAGAAAGCGGGCATTGTACCTACTTGACATTGTAAGAAACTACTCATAAAGAACTATTCAAGGTCAAAGCTTTACTGAGGAAAGTCGAACTCCCTCAGAAAATCGATATCAGTGAACACAGATTTAGTATCGCATGTTTAGCTAGTCGACTCAGCTCATTAAAATCTCCTTGAAACTCTAATTAAGCACTGTTTAAAGTATTCAGCCGCTTCGACGTCGACACAGACCGTCTGCATCTCAATTATGCAATACAATCTCATTTTAATATCATCTCTTAAAAAAGCAATTAGAAGAAATTTAAAAGTGTTTCGGAAGCGTCCATCGAAAACTATTTTTGTAATTTGTCGCTTCCAAGAATTTAGGGCGTGTTTTTGCCTCGTTAAATTGTACGTCTATTAAATTTGAGATGTTTGTAATTCATTCTACTAATATTACAAGTCGGAAAGTTTGTATAATGATAAATTGTTTTTCTCTTTCTTGAAAACAATTATTGATGTTTGCAATGCTTTTAGATTATGAACGGAATTAATACACACTACGTGTAATTCCTTAACTAGTACTAAATATATAAGAAATATTTATGCTTGGAATTTTTCTTACACAAATTGCGCTATAGTCCGGGATACATCGCCCATTTTTGCAAGTGATTACTATCAAGCTAATTTTTCGTGAGTAGCTTTATTTTGATGAGATGCCCAGTAATTTCATGTACGAAATTCTCGATTGTGGTAGCTTACAGAGGTAACAAGGATAAAAATTTTTGATTTGACGGTTCTCAAATATTTATTACGCAATTTGTAGGACAATATGTCTGTTGAATTATATAAGTATGAAATAAGTGAAAATAAAAAAATCAGCTGGTTAGTAATCATTTATGATGACTTCGTTATCGATACACATTGGAAAGGGGGACTCTTTGATCAAACCATAGATTTTGTAGGACAAATATTTTTTCGAATAATTTAGATAATTATCTTGAGATTGAACAAAAAAAGTGTGTGCGTGTAACCTTTACGCGCGATTGAAGTAAAACTTCTTTGGCGTTGACGACATATATCACTGAAATGATTAAATATTAACTTAAATAAATAAATATTATATTATAATTTAATTATATTTATTATTCATGTGCTTTACAAAGATTATTTAAATGTTATATTAATATTATTCATTCGAAACAGGTAATTGAATGTCATCATAATTTCTTACGTACGAAATTATAGGTTTGTGGTAACTATAATGTGAAACATAAATTTTACTCTCTAAATTTGCTACTTTTCTTGAAAATACAGCATCTATCGTTGTACCGAAACGCGTTGTTGAATGAAGTCGAGAAGTATTCATAGATAAATCAAATTTTTCTTCTAAAAAATCAATTAACGGCTGAGATTCCTGAGAGCGAAAATTAACATTAAAATCTCCAGTTAGAATCATCGGTAATTCATGATAATTACTATTTAAAAGTCGAGAACCTTCAATTGTGAAGTGAAGTAATTGCTGATGAATAAATTTTATGATATTTGTCAGGCTAGTATTTGTAGAAATATAAATAACAACGATAATCACAGGTTGGTCATTCGTATTAACACATCGAACCAAGGCGATGTCACCAATTTGTGAAACCTCATCGGAAATTTGTGATAATATAGTTGGTGAAATATTTTTAATTGGTGTTACATTGTTCAGTGTATCTGTAGATGAATGATATACAGCTACTCCACCAGCAGTTGAGTTGGGTCGTTTGTATTGGGTAACGCAATAAAAATTTTCAATAAGAATTTGTTCGTCATTTTTCATCCAAGTTTCGGAAAATAACAGCAATGTGGACCTTTTTAATACTTTATCATTCAGATCAGAAACATGAGCACGTAAACTTTGGTAGTTGAAGGAAAATAGTGTAATGTTACTCTCATTTACAAGGTTATATAATTCTTCCTGTTGTGTTATTAGGCGAGAATTTGAAAGTCTTTCAAATTCACACTGTAAATCAACTATTCCCCCTGGACGCTTTCTTCCATGATAAAATTTGTTGTCATCGGTGTTTGAGACAATGAACAATCCATTTATATCAGTTACTCGTGATAATGCTACATATAACAGCTGCTGACTGTGACTTTTATTGTATTCATAAACGATTTTACGTAAGCGCACAAGCAGATACTAATGGAAAGTGATTTCTCTTTGCAAATATTGTCTTATTTCTATTCATTGGTACAGATGACGATCTTCGTAAAATTGGGACTGCTGTTCTACTAATGTTTAGAGTTTGAATATGATGGGCAGCTTTTTTCCTAATTTTCTCTCCTATCTTACCAGGAAACTCAAGCCATAAGCGTATGATGTTATCACTGTCATCACGTTCAATATACACTAACTTTCCAACACAACCGTTGGCTAAGCCATCAGATACATCAATATTGGTTGTAATAATGTAAAATTTGTTAAGAACTAATATGATTTCATAAGGCGATCCTCCTGTATCAATAACTGACATTTTATGAAATTGTTGGCGTACATATGCTTCTTGTTCAACTGAATGACAACCTATATACATATCTGTTGCTATGGATACTACTTTGTCTTCAGCAATATTTAAAATAGATTGATTATAATCCGCAACATGTTTATTTTTATTTTTAATTTACTTATTTTAAAAGTAATAAATAAACAAGTACCGTATATTTAGAGATTTTCAAAAAATTTTGCAATTTAAAATACAGTAGCACCTCTATAAGTCGAATATCAAGGGAGACGCCAAAAAATTCGAGTTATAGAGTTTTCAACTTATGGAGGATTTCGACTTAGGCGGATTTTGATTCGACATAAAGAGTTTGAAGTTTATTTTTATAAATTTTGAGTTAGAGAGGTAAAGTACATTAAAATTCAACTTGCAGAGGTGACAAACATGTTTTTATTTATTATAAATCAACATTATTTCAAATCATTTTAAAATAAAAAATATGGCATTAAAAAAGTCAGTATTTTTTTTGCTTTAGATAATTTGGTTGTTCTCTAGCATTATCTAATCTATAAAGAACAGTAAATTCTTCTTCTTCAGAGATACTGGTTTGCTCTATAAAATTTCGTAAGGTATTCAATGCGGTTCTTGCCTCTTTGATGGAAACGCATGGAGCGCATATACTATTCATGTCTTCTATGTCATCTTAATCATTAGTATCGGTTTTCTGAGCTACTGAATCGATAATTTCGTCATCAGATACCTACTTAATGCAAACACGTGTTTACGTGAGTCATAAATTTATTATCGTATACTCCTAAAATATTTTCTAAGAAACAATTATAGTGTACTGCACTGTCGGCAAATTGTTAAAGTCCAAATGATCAAGATAAAAAGATTGTAAAATAAAATGTTGCCATGTTCGAGATACAGAGGTCAAATTTAATTTTTCGAGTTATAGAGTGAAAATATGTACCAAAATGGCTTGGAGGGACTCGGTGATTATTTCGACTAACAGAGGGCCGAGATTTCAAGTTACGGAGGTTTTCGGGTTTGAAGGGAAGGGAACAAGACATTTTTTCGAGATTTGGAGGTTTTTGACTTATCGAGGTTCGACTTAACGAGGTGCTACTGTACTTAATGTTTTTAAAACTGTTGAATTTTTCATTCATTTTGCTATTCACAATTGATCCGTTTGAAAATTTGAAAATAAATAATCCTAATTGATTATGATATTTGCCACTAGCTGGCTGTCAAGAAGCGTGTAGTATATGACATATACTTACAACCAATCAGAATTATTATTTTTAAATGGCGGAAACTACACAGCGTTACTTCCGTCAGAAAAAAAATCTGAGTTACTCCCTAGTCGCGCCTAAAGAAGTTTTACTTCAAAAAAACATTCAGTTAGTAATTAATATTTAAGAACCATCAAATCAAAATATTTTATCCTTGTTTCCTCTGGTAGCTACCACAATCGAGAGTTTCGTACATGAAATTATTGGGCATCTCATCATAATAAAGCTACTCACGAAAAATTAGCTTGATAGTAATCACTTGCAAAAATGGGCGATGTATCCCGGACTACTACGCTCACATTGGTATAAAGAAATCGTTGAAGAATATTTCATATTTGTTCAGTACTTGGTTGGATGATTGGAGGTATTTATTTGTAAATATTTTCCTTCTAATCCAACAATCAATTCTTTGATACAACATACTCGAACTTTGCAAGAAAATGTACTATTGCTTTTTATGTAAGGGTATGTTGGATTATATGGTTGTAAGAAATCGGAACCATAATATTAACTTGGCGGTTCTTAGTAAAAGAGATTAAGAGCAATTCTGCGTATTTTGCAGTTTATTCCATCACATACCCATTCGTTACATTACTTCACATAACTATGTATTAAGAAAATATATACACGATTTTATCATCGTATACTTCGAACAATATAGGGGCTTCATGCAAAGTTCATGATAGTAACTTTGAAGCCAAGTAAAGGAACTTTGTAGAGATACCTAGCTTTGTTCCTCTCCGCCATGCGTCCCTTACTTGTTAATCCCTTTAGGATCGCGCATCCATTGTGAGCTTAAAGATTTTTAGAATCAAGTTCACACCCACATTTAGCTTACGAGGATTTCTTTTGAATCTTATTTGCTCTTTCCCAAGAATATTTAAACAGCAAATAAAGATTTAGCAAATCATACTAGTAACTCGAGAACAACAACAATATTCAAGTAAATCTCTCGAGTTAAACGACAATTTGCAATATTATTTAGAAGAAGATTACTCAAGTGATATAAAACTCGGAACTTGTAACACTGTTCATTTTGTCCCATTTCTCGGTATTAGTAGCACGGAGCGATTAGCGTGCAAACTTTGTAAAACAATAAAGACTTGACTAATGTTAAGCAGATAGGAAGCCCTCCTGAATAGCCGACTCAAATATTCTTACTTCAAAAAGAAGTCATTAGGGAACTTTGGACTTTCCAACGCCCGCGGAGAATAAATATTTTCTGAGGATAGGGGAAACAATAACACTCCGATTTTGTTTAGTTTCTTCGTATCGAATTATTTGAAAGAATTCCCAAGAAATTACAAAGTTTTTATTGATGCCATAAAAGGTATTATCAAAGGTATATTATGGAGATATGAAGCTTAAAGGTAAATGGTTGTTTTTGAATTTAAGTATGAAGTTTTATTTGCAAAGTATGGCAATCCCAGATAAATTGTTACAAAATTCCTTTGAACGCTACAAACATTTATCAGGCATTTATCCTCGATTGTTTCTATATTTAGGGCCGATTTTTCAATGCTTGGATAAAACTTATTCGTCGAATAATGTATAAAACTACCATTTTAAAAACGTATTCTAATTGCCCGTATTTGACAGTTAACGTGACATTTTAATATTATCGTTCAATACTTTATTGGACGGATAAGTTTTATCCAAGCATTGAAAAATCGGCCCTTAATCGTATTATACGGTTACAAACTTACACGTGCACTAATTAATTATGGATACATTTTTATTAAGGAAAAAAATAGAGTAAGTAAGTATAAAATACATAAAAATGATAAAAAAAAAGTGTGTGCGTGTAACCTTTACGCGCGATTGAAGTAAAACGCACATGTCAATATAACCTTGTTATTGAATATTATAAAATGTCGCAATTGTCAGAAAATTTATTTTTAATTTACTTATTTTAAAAGTAATAAATAAAAAAGTATATTTAGAGATTTTCAAAAAATTTTGCAATTTAAAATAATGTTTTTAAAACTGTTGAATTTTTCATTCACTTTGCTATTCACAATTGATCCGTTTGAAAATTTGAAAATAAATAATCCTAATTGATTATGATATTTGCCACTAGCTGGCGTATAAGTCAAGAAGCGTGTAGTATATGACATATACTTACAACCAATCAGAATTATTATTTTTAAATGGCGGAAACTACACAGCGTTACTTCCGTCAGAAAAAAAATCTGAGTTACTCCCTAGTCGCGCCTAAAGAAGTTTTACTTCAAAACAAATTTAATTGAATGAAATTTACGCAGCAGTGAATTTTACGCGCCATAATTCGTACACTACATAAATGCCCAATAAAAAAGGGCCGTTTCTTGCGGGCCAAGTGTAACAAGGAGGAAGGAAGACATCGCCGTGACGTTAGTTTGATATACGAGCGGGTCCTTTTGTGTGATACTCGTTAATACGGAAACACAATGCGTCGCCGACAGCTCAGAGTTACGCTCGACTTAAGAATTCTGCGTGTGACAATGACGCGTGTCGCAAATGATTCGCCGGTTTTAAAACTGCCGCATAGTTTGAGATTTAAGCTCATTAGAGGAAGGTCGTTACACTGTCTATTTATGTTGTACGTTATTTGATTTATGGTTGACACTTTATGTACACAATCTGTATACAAATATGTATTAAGTAATGTTTACATTAATCAAGTTGTATTTTCTTTACGAGTAAAACAAATGTACGATTTATGCCACTTTTTGTTAAAAAATAAAGTTCAAAGATTATTTAAAATACAGACTAGAATATTATTTAATCGGATATCGTAATTTGTTCTCAACAAATTAAGATAGTAGAAATGGATCGTAATAACGCAAATTGGGTCATATGGTCACCGGGGACGTTACATGTTCACAGAAGATAGAAGAAAAGATATTTCAACTGGTAAATTTGATTAATGCATATGTGCAAAATACTACTATGTATAATTTCCTAATCTGCTTAAATTTGATTATAAAGTTGAGTACAGATTCAAAAGCGATCACTGTTAGAGCATAAAACTACTTACTTACTCCTCTGGCGCTGAAACCCCAAAGTGGGTCTTGGCCTCTGAGACGAGAACTCTCCATCTTCCCCGGTCCTGAGCGGTCTCTTGCCAATTATTATTGGCTCGTAGCACGCGCAGGTCCGCCTCTACTCGATCGCGCCAGCGATACTTAGGTCGTCCAACCGGCCGTCGGCCCAGGGGTCGCCCCAAGTATGCCCTCTTCAGTCCTCGTTCCTCACCCATTCTTTCTACATGACCGAGCCAACGGAGCAGTTGTGCTTTTATTTCTCCAAGTATATTTGGCTCGGCCGTTAGTTAAAAAAACAGTTTATTTTATTTATATCTCATTCTGACATAGCGAGCCTATAACGAGAATGATCCGCGAATTATCCTTGTTAATATTATAATTTTATCATTATCTTTCCTAGAATTCTTCAAATACCTTTCTATTTTATCTTCTTCAATACGCAAAAACATTGTTACCTCGAGGCCTAAATCGTCAGTTCTTTACAGGGCCATATTAAATGTAAAGAACACAATATTTTATTTTTATTTTTTATTATTTGAACACAAAGCTCGTTTTTCCCGGAACAAGAAAACTAAAATCTTACGTACCTCATGTAAAGAAGAAACTTACAAAGAAAAATCCATACGCTAACAAATAGGCGAGCGTATTAATAATAGGATTTCAAATTAAAAGGCTCCGAGCGTCTCGTGGTTAGGGAGCGTACAAACGCTTAGAAAATAATTGTATGCACATAATTATTTGTGCAACGCCTGCTTTGTACGGTCGGACACTCCGGAACAAAGCGAGACTTTGGCAAAGCTCTTACTGGATAACTGAACGCTAGAAGAGCCAGTATATGTTGCGGATAATCGTTTTACTTGTGATATAGTGGCTCCGGCGTTCATTTATAATGTCACTCGAATTTGGTTAGAGTAATTACGTCTTTGTGCTTACTTACGAGGTGGTTGCTCTTGGATGTTCGGTTGTTAGCGTTAAAGAGCAAATATTTAGAACGGGGATAAAGCGTTGATTTCGTTGTAAATAATACTGTTTTAGTTATCTACGCGTGGATGATGACATAACTGTATCAATTACGTCGCTTTCCAATGAAGTTGTAAACTAGTGCATACATTTGTGAATAAGTTCAGTTCTGGGATATCAATGCTCGTGGGTAGAGCGTAGGTGACTTTCATAGAACCAATGTAATTGACTAATTGTTACTCATTAGTTCATTTGCTTTAATAGATGTTATTCGACGTTAAAAACACTTTATTTAATAGACTTGTCGTCGTCGTTTTATAGGTTTATAATATAATAATCATGAGATAAAGAAAAGGCTTCTGTAATCTACACCCAGGTTTCTTCTTAATTAAGATATTTCCTTAGTTCTGTATATTTCAAATTAGTACATTAATATTGATGCTTAATATGCCATAGTTATGTAGCTGAAACCCATTATAGACCGTGTAAAATGAGATTTTTTGCGACCCATTTATTTTTGAATAAAATTAGTTTTCATTATTCTTTTAAATCGTGTATGTAATTTCTATTTTAATATGAATGTTCTTTACTTTACTTTAGTAATCATATATTTATTTAATATTAAATTACTTTGAAATTACAAAGAGGCACTTGAATCGTATTTATTTATATTGATTTGAATACATGTTAAATCAACTAATTCCCTGCAGTATTGGTTACTCGAGAGGTCAAATATTAGAGGTTACTTAGTGTAAGGCAAATAAACCGCAATTGAATGCTTTAATAGTCTGACTTCGAAGTAATTTCAATTGAAATATTTATAAAGCAATATCTTGGAAATGTTATAACTAAATAAATTTATTCTCTCGTTATTGGTTGAAGACGTTAATTTAGTTTCAGCTTACAAATTGCTAATAACATTTTTGATATCATAAGCTTGAAATAATTTTATAATACACAATATTATTTTGTATAAATCATTTGCTGAAAGCAATATATATATTTAATATAAATACAAACATTTTGCTTTTGTTTTATTGTAAGTAAGTATAATTTTTCTTCCATAAAAGATTCATTAATTCATCCTTAAAGTTTTTATAACTTATTTCTATACTATGAACAAGGAAGAGACTTTAATGATTACTTACCGCGTTTTACCGTGAAAGGTTCCCTAAACTACAAATTAAGATTGCTAGTAAAGGGTATGGTGTCCTATTTTGATGACGGTCTTTTACGCAGGGACCACGTTTTATGTACGTATCTTTTGCAAAGTGACCTTAATAACCCGTAAGCTTAATTTTTACAAGCCATAGAAACCAGTGGACCCTTGTTAAAGTAACTAATAAATTGAAACGTAAAGACAAGGTTTTGTAATTAATTGTTGTTTTCTTTGTAATTGAACGTGTGTGTGTGTTTCAAGAGTTTGTTCCAAGAAGCTTATATCTATACACTGGAGATTTCAGTATGAACATTAACTTGTAACAAGAAAATATGACCATGAATGACGCCTGTATGTTTTTTTTATCCCTTCCACACCTAACTATCTACCACCTAGGTAGTTAGTTAGGTGTGAAAGGGATAAAAAAACATACTGAAATACTGAAATCATCAAATGTTTTTACTGAAATCTCCAGTGTATTAGATATAAGCTTCTTGGTTTGTTCAAATGGTTGATGTCGTAGTCAATTGTAAATGTGTGTGTGAATTTCATAGCAAATACGGGCTTGTAAATAATAAAAGATTTGATGCAAAAACATCTTGGACCAAAATGTCATTTATTCACATATTGATTTTTAAACTGTCGTCTACGCACACATACTTAGCAGCACTACACTTTGCTAGGAAATTGAGAAAATTCATTATATCGTATAAATGGTGATACGTTCATGCCGTGTAACGTATTTACAAATCGACGCAAAATAATATTAACAAAAATAATGTAAGAAATAATGGGCTAATAAAATATTTTGTTAAGTACACAAACAACTCGGATTGAAATAGTCTGAGACAAAAAGTTAGAAAATTAGCTGAGCCAATTTGGCTCTACATGGCATTTCAAACTTTAAATGACAAAAAAAGGTCTTACCTTGTTTATTTTTGTGATAAATTTTCGATAACGAAATTATGCAGATTATCTGGAGTCTTGTTATCTTTAATTTAATCTTTCTCATCTTTATACACAGTTGCTTCTACAATATCCACCTTCAAAGTAAAATAGAAAAATAATAAAACTACTGCATCCATAAATTTAGCATCTTTGTGGACTCGCGACGAAAACCGCAGGTGTTTCATTATTCCGTTTTAATGGCGTCAACGGCATTGGGTTATACGTCACGGCACAAATAACGTTGCACGCTTGAATAGGATTCCATATATCAGTACATATTACAGGCGGTTCTTTATTAACCGCGGCGTGTTTTCGCATTACACTGTTCCATTTTTTATTTAAATCATGGTTAATGTAGTACATTGCTTTAATGAAATTCTAGAGCCATTTTGTGTAGGCCGATGACAAATTTCTTGCTCGAAATAGCGTACAAATATTCCAAATATATATTGCAATATCAATCAATTTACATCCGAAATATGATAACGTAGAGCTACGTACTAAAAGCGATTCTTATTTATCTTTCCTTCTTTGGTATATTTACTGTTTTTGTTACTTGTTGTAATGGTAGTTATGACTTTATATTTTTCTTACAAAAAGTTGTTTAAACTAAAGCACTAGACGCAAATAAAATAATAATAAATAAAAAGAACGACCACAATATTATACTGTTATAATATTGTTTTGTGCGAAACTATTGTACATAATGTTCTTACATATTTTGTTATTTTTACAATTACATAGTAAATAATATTATTTATGTATATAAAGTTACAAACAACTACAGAACAGTAATATGGTACTTTTCTATATTTTTTGAGAATAAGGAAAAAATATACCTATACAATTTGATAGAAAACATGAAGTTATTTCCCGTTTTCCCCTGATGCTGATAAATTTGCGAGGCGCTGGTATAGAACGAAATATTCAAGAACACCATATAAGTGAATGCAATAATAATAAAATTATGTAAATACGAACTTAGAGGGGTGCCGCATTGAGGCTAATAACATTGTATACGATTATGTTGCTTGGTTTAATATTTTAATCTTTGAAAAGTTTCCAGTTACTTTAAACGTTTTTATATAAGGAAAATATAAAGTTCGCTTCCTACATGTCTTTGTCTCTTAGGCTGTCTTGTAGGCTTTGTTTGCGTTTCTGTATTTAAAAACTGCTCATTTCTTCATTGCTTTTGTAAATACTCGATTTTAAATGGGTATTGTTTTTACTTGGCGTAGGTATATAATAATTTATTATTTAATTGTTAATGATAAGAACGAGTAAAACTTTAAAATTGCCTATGCGCACAGAATCGTGAAAGTGGTCAATAAAATCGCAACAGATTTTTGTAATTAAATCATTTATGAAATATATTCATAGCCCACCAACAGTATTTGGTAACCTAATAAAAAGCAATATATGATCACATTCACAGGAATCACATTTTACGATTCAGTCGTTCCTTTTTATTGAGCCTATACGTGCTCTTGTGTGCGTATCATTTGGTTGTGATAAAATTATTGGGAACACTATTTTATTGCATTTAAGAAGTTGATATAATGTTCTATATATGCCAAATAATAATGATTGTTTAAAAATATAATTGTAAATACTGTTGCAAGCGGTACTTAGTTACTAAATAGGTTTGATTCAAAATGCAGATATAATTGTACATTTTGTACTCTACATCTATATTGGTTGCAATAAAAAAGTTAGATGATTGAATTTCGTTTAACATTTGCAAAGAACGTTAAAATTGAGGGCTAAACAATTTTGGCGCAATTATACAGAACGATGAAATCAATGGCCCCGCAAATAAAATTATAAACGAAGTAAGTGCGTAATAAAATGGAAATTGCCTCCATTACCGGAGTTGCCGAATATTTACCTACTGCGCGAAGACAATTAAAAATAAAAGATGCAAAAACTGACAGAGAAAAAGTAAAGGGCTCTGAAAAAGTTCCATTAATGTCGGGTTACAAATGAGAACAGAACCCGGCGTTATCCCGGTTATCTTCCTGGGAACAGGCCGATGTTGCAGATGTGAATTTTATGAACAATCATTCTTGCTAAGTTTTAAATGATTGTAAAATTTTAAGCGAAAGGAAAGGAAAGAGACGCGATGATGCTATCATTTTCGAAATTGCTCGAGTCAGCTCGAATGAATGATACCTACTGCAAAACTTTACCAATAAATACATTTACTACTGTGGCATATTAATAAAAATATGTTTTATATAATAGAGGTGAAAGACAGTAATTCAGTCGACCATAATATAATGTGGAGTGGACTTTTGTCTAAAACATAATATAACCACAATAATTATTGTGTTAATTCCACTCCCAATGAGTATTGAAATATGATCAACGTTTGCCGGGTCCGCTAGTATAAAAAATTTATGGCCACGGTGCCATATGGTCCATCTTTTAATTTTATAAAATTAGATTTTTTTTGTGTATTTGTTGTAACTGTATCAAGAAATTTCAAGTCTTGTTTGAATTTCTCAAACAATTTTAGTTTAAAATTAACGAAAAATTTGTTGAAGGAACAGTCTGGATGGAAAATAACTAAGACTTTAGGCAATTATGTATCATAAATAAGTGGTAAAGTAATTTCTCTTAAACTTTACACAGAATGCTACGCTTTCCAGAGTTTATCCCATTGAAGTGGTTATTTTAAAGTATTAAAGTCTGTTTTGAAAAACTCATGTAAGAAAATATCTACACATTATAAACACAAATAATTCAAGTTTAAGTAGATATCGTTTAAAATTACTTAATATCTAGCAAACAGAAAAATGAAGCGCATGAGAGTAGATAAGGCATTATCTATAATATAACCTATAGTTTTATATTAGGTATGCTTTGTATAATAGACAAAAACAAATATTTATCCGAAACTGTTGGTGCAATTTCGACAAGACATAATAGGTACCTAAATTGTGTTTTTAAGCTTTTTAATATTAAGTGAATGAATTATTTTTTATAAACATCACTTGATTTAAAATATTCGTAACACATTTAATTGTATATTCTATGTAAGTATACTGTTCGTGTATTATTTTTATGAGCAACGAAACAGTCAACTTTGCACGAGTTCAAAGGGAATATTTAAATTAACATTAAACGTATGTTAATTACAAAACTGTATGCGTTTCAAGTATCCTTTAATTTACAAATAAACATATTTCATAGGAAGCAAAGGTCATAAATGGGTTTATATTTGTTCGTCTTTTATTAAACTAGTCTTGTTTATTTAAGAGGCAGAATAAATATTATTCTGTATTAAGCGATTGAGAAAATAACAACGGAACTACGATTGTTTTTAGAGATAGCATACCCTCGTTAAAGTAGATAGGGGGCGATGATTTAGGAACAATGATAATGTTAGCGTTTACAAACGTAAATAACCTGCTTTCTTGGCTTCAACTGTGCACGTTGTTTGCTGTTTTGAAAACATCAATAATATACGGATAAGTTATGCTTTCAGGTTTTAGCTATTTCATTTCAGCATCTATATACATATATATATAAAACTCAAAGGTGACTGATATAGTGATCTATCAACGCACAGCCCAAACCACTGGACGTATCGGGCTGAAATTTGGCATGCAGGTAGATGTTAGGACGTAGGCATCCGCTAAGAAAGGATTTCCCGAAATTCTTGCGGGAACGGGGAAAAACGGGGATGCACGAACAAAGTCGTGGGCGGACGCTAGTTTCATATAAAAGTGTATCTGTAGAGTTCACTATCGGAATGCAAACAAAATGTTTAATCATCTATCTAATTATTTACTCCGAAACCAAGTGGAGATAAATCGGTTGTATAGGTTAAGTATATTTTGTTTTGAAAATGTAAGAAGCAACATCTAGATTACATGTACAACTGAAAATACAAGGGAAAATTACAAAGCACATACAAAAAGACATGCAATCACACCTTCATTTTATTGTTTACTGTGTGTTGAACATGCTTCCCTTTTTTTTTTTTTTTTTTTTTTTTTGTGTGGTGTCTCTCAATGTTAGCCAGAAGGGCTTCTACATTTTAACGCGGACGCGGGGGTGAACTGAAGGTTCACCCTGGTAGCGACATGCACAAGGGCGTCCCCCCTTGACGGGGACCACGAACCTCGGCTTGAGCTGTCGCTTGAGTGGAGGAGGCCAGAAGGGCCCTAATCGGACGGGAACATGCTTCCCAAATAAACTATGTCTACACAAACCTCAGACTAAAGCAATACAAAGTCCAAATAGCGGTGTCCCATGTATTTTATTTCCTCAAATTGCACACCCTGTGAATACCGTGTGTTCAAGCGTAATATTCTGTTAACGTGTAATTAGGTTCAGTGTTTCCACTTCCATATGGTCAGTCCTGCCGGTAACTGCTCTCATGCACGTAAAGGTCACATTTACTGCTTCGCGTTCCCAAATGAGCTTTAAATAGATATAGCGTATAGTTTTCAGTGCTGTAATTATACAGGGTGGATTTTTTCGGTGGTGTTAATGGATTTTTTGTGTAGCGCTTTAGTGATGGTTTAATTGATTTCTGTTGAATGGTTGTTCAATATTTGTGTGATTGTAGTATGTTTGTAAGAATATATAACAAAGTCCGGTTAGCCTGATTTCCAAAGAACCTACCAAACATTTAAATATGCAGACTTTCGCATATTGTTATAATTTAGTAGAATACGTTATTTTTCATCCACATCACGTAAAGTATATGTATAATATTATAGTCGTAGTAGCGTTTTAAAACGATTGTCTCAGAGATGTGGTGAAGAAGGTTAAGTGTGGAGAGCTCGTTAAACTGGCTAACGTTTCTTGTGGAGCCCTTATTAAAACTGCTAGAACGTGAGCGACCTCGTAAAGGACAAAGGGCACACAAAAAGCGACATACTATCATACAATGATACTCATATAATCTTGTAAGCCCCATACGTTCTTTAGAATTCACGTTAATTGTACTATTTTTTGCTCTCAAATGATAATGGATATATTTTGATGACCGAAAAGTTGGATGAAATGCGATGTTTAGTGGGAGATGAAGTTATTATATTATGTCGTAAAACTGTAATAATAATTTACATATTAGCTTTCAGTTTACAGCCTTTTTGAGCACATTTTATTTAAAGAAAATGTATGTGGAAAGATATCTATTTCGAAAAACATTTTCGTATGTGAATATATAGGTACTTTAAGAAATGAAATGAAAGTCTTTTTTCATCTTTTTTAGTCATTTCAGTCTATCAATAAATCTGTTTTAAAATAACTTGTAAATTTAATATTAATAATATTTTATAATTTTAACATAAAACAGAAATGTAAAAAAAAGGATAAAACATAAGTAATAAATATGAGGAAATGTAACAGAAAACTGTAATTAGCCTTTATATTCCGTTTTCATTTGAGTGTGACCCAAACCTTCAGCTTAATCCAATTCGTGTCGGAATAAACTGAAATCTAGCTATACAATCTCAATGCCCTCTTTAATTATATTATCCCAGGTATATAAGAAAACACGATGTAAAGCTTAAAAGCGATTTATAACATAATTTCCGTTAAATTTAAGGAAGGCCCTAAATTACACCTTAATAAGATTTTAAAGATCTAAACAATTGCGATTTCATTCACGTAATTCTATCTTTATTAAGTGAAATTTTCTTTATGGCTTCCGAGACGAATATTTTAACCCGAATAAATTAATACCGCCTACATTTGTTGAACGTTATTAACCTTATACAATACTGGTTTGCGAATTTCTTTATTTGAAAAGGTTTTAACATTAATTACGGCACGCTTGAAAATACATTCACGACATTGAATAATAACATTGAATTTTAATGATTGTTGCTATTGACATTTTTAATAACGCTTTATTAAATTAATTTACTTATAATTTGGTTCATCAACATTCATCAACAATTGTAATGTTTCTATTTCAGACGTTAATTCAATACTGTTTTTAATACAATAGATACAATTCTTCCACATTTGTATTAGTTATGTACGAGATTGATAAAGAGTCAAACGCAATACTAAACAACAAAAAAGCAAAATATCACGTAGAAATATAATAAAAACAGTAATTCGCAAACAATCCCATCACCGCCAGTCGGCTGGTCACCCAATATTTTGGAAATGCGGACATAATTCCCCGTACACCGCTAGTACAACCCAGATGCTTTATGATCCGGACAGCACACAGCTATGTATAAATGCTGTGGCATGTGGACAGGAGTACATCGAATGATTTAGAGTTTTCATTTCACTATTGTTTATTTTACAGTACATTTCGGTCCGCTGACCTATGACGTAATGTACGAAATATTATGTGTTCAATCAATATGTCTAATTCAAACAGTGGTTTGTATTTAATAATATTTTTTTTGAATTGACTGGCTTGGTGGGTAGTGACTCTGTCTTCCAAGTCAGAGGTCGTGGGTTTGATTCCCACCCAGGGCAAATATTTGTGTGATGAACATAGATGGTTGCTGATGGTTGGTTGTTGTTGTTGTTGGTTGTTGGTTGGTGTCTGGGTGTTAATTATCTATACATATAAGTATTTATTAAAAATTATATAATAAATGTATGTTTATCAGCCACCTGGTTTCCATAACACAAGCGAATGCTTAGTATGGGATCGGATTGTGCCGTGTGTGAAAATTACGTGTATAAATATATTTAATTCTTATATATAAAGTCTCTGTTGATATACTTTTATGTATGTGAAAGGAAAAATAATAAAAAGAAATTTATATCGTATCCTAACTTCAACAAAGAACCAAATAATTTATTCATTTTTAATTTCAATTACAAAGATCTCGTTAACTTCTTACATGGAGTTTATTTTGTAATAGAATGTCCGCGTCAGTGAATTTTCAAACTCATAAAGTAATTGTTTTAAACTAATAACACAAAATTACGGACAAAAATAGCGTAAGTTTTATACGAAATCCTAGCTACACTTAAATATTCTAATATACTTGACTACATGATTTTGATTAGCTCTAATTAGGCTCGTAGCGAAGGTCCTGAGGTAAAAAGGGCTACTTAATGTCATAGATGGTCGAGTTTTAGAAGCCACACACTAATATGTTTTTACAATCGCCCAATGGTAATAAAACAGGGATGGGACTGAGATTAAGCTCGTTTATCATTCGCTTTGATGGCCCTTTTTGCAGTAATCATTCATTTTCCTTCCGCCGGTTTTAGCTTTCTTTGCGTTTAAATAACGCTTTGTTGTGTGGTTAACTTTTTCGTTTTTATGTACCTACCTTTGATTAATAAACCCCATGTGTCAGTATTGATCAATGTTTAACATGAGCTTTAAAAGTTCGAACAAACGACACGCGAGTGAATAAACGACATTATTTATTTTCCGTCCTATTCTCTTTGAGTACGTTTTTGATAAAAAGCTTGTAAGAAGAACGTGAAGTGGTATAAATAATATGGAACAATAATTTATAGGCAGTTTCATTCACTACAATTATCACTAGACGTAAGTTAGAGCGCTCGCAATAAAAGGGAATGATCATAAATTCTCGTCACGCCGAAGTGGACTCTAGTGTGGTTATAATAAAAAAAATCCCTTTAGACAATTTTCCATTACCGTCGTCCATTGTTGGGTCAGTCGGTGGACAGCGTTTTATGGCCCAGAGCTGTGTCGTAAGTTCTTATTAAACCGTAGGGAACGCACTGCCTCGCTTAATTGATTTAGAGACTGGAGGATCACTTTTTGTACCCTACCAATTATTTAGACTTAACCTTAAAAAAGCTCCCATTTGTTAGACGAAGGCTAAGAAAAAATAGCACTGTCCACATAGAAGATTTCGAAGTGTTGTATTGATTGTGACTGAAGAGACTGAAGACACACACAGACTATTCTGAAACCACTGCTTTTGATGTTTGTTAGTTAGTTTTTATGTGCAGACTTACATATTTGTCAATAAATTAATATTAAAATCATGTTCATTTTAATATAAATCAAACAAACAGTTCATGTGATAGGTATACACTATACATGGAATATGTTAAAACATACATGCTGTAGCTTTTTGTTCAAAATAATGTTAAATATAATCAATGAAAATTCATTAAAACATTAACCAAATATTAGTGTATATGTTAGTGAAACATAAATATGTGTTCATCTAAAAATAAATTTGTTTCGTTTCAGTATCGTTTTAACGAATACAGAATTGTTTATTTACGAAGTGTTTTCTTTACTATGAAGGTAATAAGGCAGGTGAAGTCTGTAGCTTAGCTACGGATTATTATTGTCAGTCAAAAGTCGGCTTATACTCTTCAAGCTTAAAATTTATTGTTATAGTAGATACTTGTTTTAACAGTTAAAAAAAAAGTGAAGTCCCACGTCCCCTAGTGGGGTAAGGGGCAGCATTATGCCTACATCTGTTTCACTGATCGATTTTCTTTAGGGACAAGTAGGTGATCGGCTTTCTGTCTCCTACCAGACCGAGACATTTTTTTTCTTTGTCTCCACCGGTCAACCACTATACGCTATACGCTCACGCGTCAACCACTGTACCAAGGAGGCGGTCAAACAGTGTTTTAACAGTGCTAAATAGTAATTTTTGTTAGGTCCCATTCTAGTAACACTGGTGGCGTTATAGGTACTTTGCCAGCCTTTGATAACAAATATTAAGCAAACTTGATTTTAAATTGATTTAATACCAATAATATGTTCCATACCACATAGGTAGGTACATAGGAACTTACCTATATGTTCAATTTAGTTGAGCCCGGACTGTTTGGAAGTCATAATAGTATGATGTATTTGTTACCATGGCATTGTGAAAGCCGATACTTAATTACTTATTTCGTTATAGATTGTGAACACAAACCATTCATAATATTATCACGCAACATTTGTTATTATCTATTCTAATATTATAAAGCTGAAGAGTTTGTTTGTTTGAACGCGCTATCTCAGGAACTACTGGTCCGGAAAAATTCTTTCGGTGTTAGATAGCCCATTTATCGAGGAAGGCTATAATATATCATCACGCTATGACCAACAGCACCGGAGCAATGCGGGTGAAACCGCGGAGCACAGCTAGTTATAAAATAAAATTACAATGTAATATATTTTCATAACTTACGAATTTTGTTTCCTAATGTGTCGATTTTCACATCTTTTTAGTTTCGTTTTTCACGAAAGAAATTGCAAACGGCTTTTAGTGATGAATTCGAAATTTAAAAATAAATAGCAGCAGCTTCTTTTTAGCATATAGAAAAGTTAGTTAGTTCATCTCTCTTAGCTTTACATGTAGATTTGTTTACCAACTTGTATATCACAGCTCTACGCTCATTTCTTATGCCGTGGAACGCTACGATAAAAAATAAAAACTATTTCTTGTTCGTACTTGTAAAATGTATTAAACCGCAGTGGAGCAAGGAAATACTGGGGCCCCATTTTTGTTATATTGCTTACTTAGATTATATTTTGTGATATTTTGTGTCTCTACATTATCTTTGACAAAATGCAATAGTATACTGAAATAAAATAAATAAAATATACCTTATTAAAGATTTAAAAAGAAACAATTCCTTATGTTGCGGACAACAAAGTATAAGATTAGACTGAAAAGGGGATCTTGATATTAAGCAAATATTGTAATGAGAAAAATAAAGCATTTAGACTTTGAAGTTACCATTATCACAAAATGATTTAACAGACATCATCACGTTAGGTTTTATAGCACAAACGTGACGGTACTCTAAATATTCAAATTTAAAGGTTTTTGTGAGCATAATCCGATCCTGCTTTCAGAGTTCTTTCGAGAACTGCAGAAATGTTTGCTTATTCCACAGCGTCTACGTAAATTCCAATTTTTTATAGCCAACTAGTGTAAGATTGCCAATTTAGATGCTATTTTTAAATGTAAAATTTAAATTGCATGAGACGTTTACGAATGGCTTGTATAAAAGGTTCATTGTTGTTCGATCGAATTAATGTAATACGTATCGTTAATCTACGAACTGATTTTGACTGTCATTTGTTTCTAACTGCAGTGATTTATTATGATCATGATATTTTATTTATTTATATCTTCACTCGTAGTCAGTCAGCGGTCCGTACTACCATTTTAAGTTTTTAAGAAAGATATTTCAATCATCGACTGGATGGAATCAATCAATTACAATGTTTTACAATACAGCAACAATAAAAGTACAATACAATCACTATGGAAACTTCAAACTTTTATAGATACAAGGGAATTGGAATTTGTTGATGAGTGAACAGTATGTATAAAGAATTTGCCTTTATACATACTGGATATAACATATTCTCCAAAAATACTGAACGTTATACAATTTTACAGAGTAAAACAACACAGAGAATAAAAAAGATTAAGATGATCTCTTATTCAATGTGTGTTTAATATAGTGACAAAACAGTAGGTACTTGGATTAGTAAGTTTTCTTAACTTATATAGTCTTACGACATTTAGTTATATGGTTAGCGCTTAAGCCAGTTCTGTGAAGCCCTTCAAGCTACGTGCAAAGTAGTATTACTTTACTTAGATGCTTAGTTTGCTTCCAAGTATGAAGTAGGTGATGCTATAGGTAACTTCTACACGTAAGATTGACCTACATAATATAATGTTATTTGAAGAAAATGGATGTTATACACATTTTATTTAAACTACATTAGTGATTTTCATAATCAAAATAAATAATTATTATATTATACCTAAACAAGGCGTTAATTTGTAACACGGTTTTATAAAATTATGTAATATGAGTCTGTGGTCTGCGGTAAGCATATTGTATTACATAAAAAGTTCTTAATTTTATGTAATGTGTATGTTCCTAAATTATGTATGTGTTTTTTAAATTAATAAATAGACCGCCTTCTTGGTAACTACAGTGGTTGACGCGTGAGCGTAGAACCGAGGGGTCCTGGGTTCGATTCCCGGTGAAGACAAAGAAAAAAAATTCGCGGTCTGGCAGGACACAGAAGGCTGATCACCTACGCATAATGCATCTACACCTTACCCCACTAGGGAGAATGGGACTTCACTCACTTCACTTTTAAAATTAATACGATAAGAAAAATACTCTCATAAAAGAAATTGAATAAACCTATTAAAGACCAACGTGACTAATCCCTTTTTTTTTTCCCAAAAAAAAAAAACAACTTACATTGACATCTTTAATTAAAACTGTATTCAAACGTTCTCAATGTCACCCAAGACATATAATAGTTAGTTTTGAATGGAATATAGGCAAGCCGTCACCGTGATCCACCCTTTATAAGGGCTCTTTCGACCCTTCCTGTCACAGGTGGCAACTAAGGACGTAGCCTAAAGATATTTTGGATTTGCAATTGTTCATAGGGACCTTGACGTGTGACACTTGAGCAAATTCTTTTAGCAATACGTCCTAATTAGCAGAATGAGATGAGAGATGTTATTTTTCATTTGTTTTTTTCAAATGCTTTGAAGGGATACGAGTGTTGTTAGTGTTGCTAAGACTGGACTTATTTGATCATGTTTTGAGCTTATGGTATGAAATAAAGAATGAACGTAGAATATGTACTAATTGCATAGGCTTCGTTTTAGAACAATAATGCATGTGGTACTTGTAAAAAGTTTTTCATTGAACAATGTGGATAATACGCACGTCGTAAGAGATTAAAATTTTAATAAAAATATTAATCTAAACAAACAATTTTCCATTATTAATGATGACAGTGTTATTAAGAAACTTTTTTTTTAAATTAAAGTTTTGTGTCATTAATTAAAAAATACAAGAGACAAGACGAGATTTACATTGAGGTGCATTCGCCTCAGTTCAGCGTAATGTAAAAGAAAAGAAATTAAAACTATACGATTTATTATGTATGAAAATAGCCAAGGAGTTTCGTAGGGTAATTCTGTCTGGAATCCGTTTCGTATTTAAATTAAAAGTGGTAAAAAGTGTTGAGTTTGTAACTGTGTAAAATAAAAAGATACAAAAAGCGGAGTTGCAGTCTCGCAGCAAATACTGGAAATAAAGTTATATTCAAATGCTAAAGCACTGTAAAAGGGGATGAGGAAATTTATAAGAAGTGACAAGTTCTATTGAAATATTAATTTATTTAGTTTTGAGTCATTGCGGGGCAAATTTCGAAGATTTATTTTAATCCTTATGCTATATATCATAAAGTATCAGTGAAGGGTGTCATTTTATCATCACCACGATCTTTGGATGTGGGGATCGCGACGCTTGCAAGCGGCAAAAATGTTGTTTTCGGCAGAATTTTTTTATCGCACTCCAGAGATAAGTGCGAGGGAGTTTTATTAACGAAAGTTCAAAGAGAGAAAAAGATTAGGCCTCCCCGCCTGTACGGTTTGTTGAGTTGCTTGTTTCTAAGCTTTTGAGACATGCTGTGTTTAAATATGTATACAATGGTAAGTGAATGCAGTAAAAATGGGGATTTCATTTAGGGAAATTCCCTATCGCTGATTTTATTTTTCAATTAGAATATGATATCCCAAAGAGCAATTTTATTGAAATAAAATAAAGAAAAAACGATTTCTTGTTAATACAAAAGACTTTTTGCTTTATTTTCATTACTAGTCAAGATAAAAGTAAAAACGATTTACATTATAAAAAAGGTTACAAATTGCTCAACATTTGTTAGAAAGAAAAGCAAACTCAACAATCGCTAATAATTACGAAAAATAGTTCCCATTAAAACATAGCTGTGACCTCAATACTTTTGAATAGGTAGTTAGGAATGCCGGCCTAGAAACGGTAGTGAATGCCCAGGAAGATGCCAATTGAAAGGGACAAATATATGGTTGAAAACCTCTATTTTAAGGAACATGTTATATTTATTTATTTGAGCTACCAATTTTACAACCATTGGGTTAGTGGAATACTCAATTTTGGTACATATAAAGGACGTAGATGATCAAATTAAAACTTATGAAACAAAGTTTTCAAAGACTATTACCAAAAATAGACAGCGTATGTTCTCATTTATCTAGAAATATTTTTTGATAAAAAAATTTGTTGTACCTTTTTTTAATTAAAAACTATTAAAGATTTTTTTTTTGGTAGAAATAACATTGTAAATTGTAACGTCGATAAATAAATACAGGTAAAAATATAGGAAAATTTGCTAAAAAAGTAAGTAAAAAAAAGTTACTGAGTATTCCTTCTGTCCTTTTTTAGATGAATTAATCGAACTCTTAGAAAGCTTGTGGGCGACGATTAAAATTAATTCTTATTTATGATAGAAACGTGTATCGATGAATACAATAAGTTATAATAAATTAGAGTTATTTCATACTTGAAAAGTACATTTATTATTAGAATGTGACATAATATAACTTTCTATATTTACAAATGAACGTTAAACTTGGTTTCGATAAAGGCCGTAGCAACAAGATATTTATATGACTAAACAATTGGTAATAAAATAGAATCATTTTATAATTAACATTTATTTTATTAATATTATTTTAATATTTATTCAATTAAATTATGTACATATTTTGTGAGCTAATGCTTATTAAGATTGAAAGTCGAAGATTATGGGAATTTCCTTACATAATCTCATACTAGATAATTAATCGTTTTTATTGAGAAAAACGTGCATTCTGAGAATAGCCCCCATAATCAGCTTGTTGTTAACAATTTTTAAAAAGACATTAATTAAAGCAATCTATAAAGGAGCGAAGTTTTATTGTTTTTGTACCATCCGTGTATGGATGGATGTACCTAAGTGATATATTTTTCTATTTCCCAATGAAGCTTTACAATCGGATCAAGTAAGACAAATTATAGAAGACGAGGAAAAGCAAAGTGAAAGAAAACCAACACCGCAAAAACCGTGCAATTGCAACTGAGTAAGAAACTTATGAGATTTTATTTGAAAACATGTATTGCTTTTGGATTGGTTTTATATTTATTTAACGAGCTGAGGAAATATGTGGAATTATTTTTGCGAACCTTGCGGTTATTATGTACTAGTGGTCCGCCCCGGCTTCGCCCGTGGTACATATTTCGCAATAAAAGGTAGCCTATGTCCTTTCTCGGGTATCAAAATATCTCCATACCAAATTTCATGCTAATTGGTTCTGTAGTTTAGGCGTGATTAAGTAACAGACAGACAGACAGAGTCACTTTCGCATTTATAATATTAGTATTAGATTTTTTTTAATGATCGATCACGTAATAATCATGTTATTTAAACTCATAAGTTAGGAGAAAGTTAATTCAAAAAGTACTTGTTTGATTTGAAAGGTGATTTTGTGTGTTAAAAGACGCAGGCGGAAACGCACAGCTACGTTCAAAGCATTACTTTAAGTAGACATCAAACATTAATATGGTTTGTTAAGAATCAATAGAAATAGTTTCGTATTATTGGTATTATCGTACTCAAGTTAAAATTATTTATTCTTGTCGAACCTTTCAGGCTAGACCAATATTTTTTCTGATAATTCGTGATCTAAAACCATTAAGAGTATTGGTATACTTAATGTAGTTGCGAGGAACCTTATCAAATATAACAAATGAATAACCATGGAATGTCATGCATCAAGTACAATAAAATATGAATGGTCGTTAAAAATCTATTTTCTCTAAGCCCAAATGCGAGCAAAATGTTAATTTATCGTACACCTAGCCAAGTTTCGCGAGTAGTTTATGAGATCAGGTACGTTAATGTTCTGTCCTTTAGTTTATTATCCCTATTAATATACATAGCACATGTACTAAATGTACATGTGTGACGTCGTTATGTGTTAAAGCCTGGTTTTAGTGCTTGGTTAGTTTATAGCGAAGATGTAGTGAGCAGTAATTAATATAACATGATATAATATTACCTCAGGCTGTATATTATGATATTGGTGTAACGATTTTTGTGTGAGAATATTCCATCCAATAAATGTATGGCTTTACAGGGTAGGTTTGGAAACAATTTATCGATGATAGACCCTTGTTTACATTGAAACAAAAATGTACTTTAAATTTCGGTTGATGACGCTGAAAAAGGTGACAGGATTTGATATGACAGATTATGCAATATTGTCGATTTCAAAATTATTTTACACTAGCTTTCGGCCCGCGGCTTCGCCCGCATTTTCAAAGAAAAACGTGTTCCCGTAGGATTTCCGGGATAAAACCTATCCTATGTCCTTTCTAGGGTATTAAAATATCTCTATACCAAATTTCATGCAAATTGGTTCAGTAGTTAAGGCGTGATTGAGTAACAGACAGACAGACAGAGTTACTTTCGCATTTATAATATTAGTATGGATAACGGTATTATAACATATAAGTTAAATAAACCAAAATAAAAAATAATCTGAATCAAGCTGATTATATAATTCGATTTATACCTTACAAAAGGCAAGCCTCAATGTCACACCATGTTGATTTAATAATGTTTATATAATACAAACATTCGACGGGTGTTAATCTAAGTGTATTTCAGTTCGTGTAATATGTGGGAAGGTACTGCAGGAGTTTACATAATGGCGTTGGAAAATTGCCGTACTTAGGCCCAGGTGCCAGAACCCAAGGGCAGGCTCTTAAACGATTTCCCTTCGCTCAAGGGCTGTCTACGAAAACTACTTTTTCGGCAGGGCAGCGCCATGAATATTATAGGCATGAGTGAATTAAATATCAGTTTATGTGATATTTTCCTGACTGTCTTAATTAGGTATACTTTTACGAAAATTATACTTTTGCGTGTAAACTGTTGGTATAATATCTACATAAAAAAAATTGGAGTTGATTGTAAACACTTTATTATTTTATTTATTTCACGCAACAATGTCTAAAATTAATGCTACTCAATTGTTATATTCCATTTTGTCGAAAGGTACAAAATGATTTACTCATACTACCACAACATCATAATATATCAATTCTAGTTCGTAGTATTGGATCAATTATATTGAGGCGTTATAAATCTCACAACCTTGAATAGTCACGTTTGCTTAAAAGCTTAGCTTCGTTCAATAACCTTAATAATGAATATTACAATTTTGTTTTAATCGAATATAATTTTGTTATATGTGATTTTATAGTTATTTTCTCTAATCGTTTAATAAGGTTTATGAAGAAATGCTAATATTAATATGTGTAATATACATACAAACATAATATAAAATGTATGATGTATGTGTACAAAAAAAATGTTGTAGCTAGTCGTAGCAGATACTTTTAAGCAAGTCTCTACATAGAGTAAGAAAAAAATATATAATAAGAATAAAGTTCACATCTTAATATATATAAATCTCGTGTCACAATGTTTGTCCTCAATGGACTCCTAAACCACTTAACCGATTATAATAAAATTCGCACACCATGTGCAGTTCGATACAACTTGAGAGATAGGATAGGTTTTATCCCGGAAATCCCACGGGAAAGGGAACTATGCGGGGTTTTCTCTGAAAACGCGGGCGAAGCCGCGGGCGGAAAGCTAGTAGGTTTATATAATCATGGCCAATAAACATTAGTTTTATATAGCAAATAAAATAAGGGCTCATGTGATTGGATATTTTGCTATTTTTGATATTTATCCAATTAAAATTGTCTTCATTAAGTCGAATAAATCTTATATATAAAATTCTCGTGTCACAATGTTAGTCTGCATACTCCTCCGAAACGGGTGGACCGATTCTCATGAAATTTTCGGTGCATATCGGGTAAGTCTGAGAATCGGCCAACATCTATTTTTCATATGTACCACGGGCGAAGCCGGGGCGGACCGCTAGTAGTACTATAAACGGTAGGGTTTAGTGTGAAGCATGTGAAGGAAGGTTTGGAAAGTTCAAATAAATATGGGTCAGGTGCATGAATCCAGATATAAATAGTTTAGGTCATTGAAAGAGAAAGGAAAGTTACTGCTCGGATATATAATTAAATGTTGTGTGTCTAATTATATGGAGTTCACTCCATTTGAAAAAGATATTGTACGTGATATTATATCCTGATGCAAAACTACGAGGTGTTTAACATCTGCCTTGCAAAATTGTAATTCCGTTAATTAAAACGTTTTTAATCCTTAGTTTACTGTATAGTTGTAGCAGTCGTCACTACCATGTTTAATATTTTTAATCCAGGCATTAGCATATGATCTTGATTCATTCCAATTGAAAAAATTAGTTAACCTTACCCACCTTTTATTTTTGAAATGAGGATCTCATCATTAAACGCTCCTAGTATGGTCTCAGTGATTGGATCTCAACGCTTTAAATATAATCTAATATTATTCCAATAGACACTATCACGAGGTGAAGCCACAATTTCAAATGTAAATTCTAACGTCACGTATATTGTAGAGAAGGCAAAACACGTCACCTGAGAGTAGACGACGCCACCCATCCACAACAATTAGTTTTAGATGTATTGCCAATCTAATAATGGATTCAGAACTCAGAAGTACGAATATGTAAGATAGGAATAGCATTAGTGAAATAGGCTCTTTACTTGTAGTTCGGAATAACATTGTACTTCTGTATCCACTATCCCGCTATGTTAAAATAGCTAAGAAGTCTAACCACATATAGAGATATAGATTGTTTCTTACATTTGTATGCATCGTAAAACGCAATGTTATGCTTACTTTCGTAAACATACCTACTCAAAACATTTAAAACAATATGCTTTTAACTGAAAGGTAATAAAGCACGATAATTCTTATGTTCCAGTGATTTCAGATAAAGAGGTTTAATGATTATTGTGCGAAACAATAATAACATTAAATTAATCCAACTTACGGGATATATACGTATAGCTTTAAATTAGATGTATGCATTCGTAATAAAATAATTGCAGGTTTAATACAACACACCGATTTATTGTTTACTCATTCTAAATCAAATGGTAGCTAGGGAGTAGGGATTTTATAGCATGGGTCACGAGATATCATAATACCCTTAATAATACCTATATTGAGTTGATATTGAGTAATGATGATACTTTGGTAATAGGTACTATGGCACCACATGTTATCCAATAAATCGGTGTGCATTAAATATCATGGGTACCTATTATAAATCAATGTATTATAAATCAATACTTTAAACTTTGGGAGCCTTAGAATTTCTCAAATTGTAAGCTATTACTATAATTGGTCTAATACTTGGCGGAATATCATGTCATCTCGGCTGACAGGCGTAGTAAAATTGCATTAAGCCGGTAACCAGCTTAGTTGGCGGCCGACGTGGTATATTCCAATCCATTTGTGAGACCAAACTACTATTTGGGAAATTTTTAGTTGCATTTTTATTTTAGTTTTCGTGAATTGCCCACGTGTGTAAATTGCGTGGATGTATATTTTGTTAAAGGGAGTACTTATGCATTTTCTTGTTATGGTGTAGGAAGAAAAGCCGCCTCTTTTATTCCTACATCATTTCAGATTCAAAAAGAATTTTAATTCTCAAAACAGGTGATACAAAAATAGTTTTTTTTTTTGTAAATGTTTTGGTGTATCTAATGAGTAGGTATTTTCTGGGCAGTGTGAGTGTGACTGTCTTAAATAATATAATGAATGATCAATGAATCGTGTTCAAAAGCTGTTAACTTGTTAAGTCTAAGAGTTAAAGGAAAAGCATTAGGTACCTATATCTACAAATATTTTTATTTCAATGAATTCGTTTTAAAATCTATTTCATAAACTCATATTGAACATTTATTTATTTTGTTTTATTTTAAAAGCTTCTAGTTGCAGTATTACTATCACCGGTGGAGCGAATATTAAATTATTAATTAGATTATTAAGTCCCGAAATATGATCCAATCAAATACAAATACGCAATAATTAGGCCAATTTGCGTTTCAAAATTATTCAGTTTGAATTTTAATGCACGCCAAACAAATGTTTGCAGATGTTTAAATATTATATTATGCAAAAACATTAGTGTTCTTACATTGCATTGTTTCAATATTTTTTTGCGCTTTTAACATGCTTTCGTCAGTAACAATTACAGCTATCTTCATTTGAGAACTGCAGTAGCATAATTGCTTGATATTTAGTTTCATTGTTTGTTTGACAATGCTGTATGGAAATGGACCAAAAACTGTATTGATGCAGCGTCGCGCTGAATGTTAACATCAAAAGGCAAAGGGAATGCGGATTGCGCGACGCAAGTGTTAATGGACATCAACGCTACAACCCCAATTTGATTGTCCATTCACCTAAACTAGGTTAGCTTTTGTGGACTTCGAATAAAACTCTTCTCAGTTGTTACTTACGCCGTGAACAATAGCATTTTTTGCAACAGGGACATAATACCCGATATTTTAATGGTTTACAAGTGCGCAGCTCCGAAACGTTCGAACTATGCAACAATACAAAACAATGAAGAGAAACTAGTGAACTATGAGCAATAATTGTTGATGTAATTCAAGAACGGTTCGGTCAATCTATGGCCAACCGATCCTATTGTTAGGAAAATAGTAGTATCGGGATATCCATTTCAATTATTTAGTTTGTAACATTGTTGGAATTCGAACTTTGGTATTGATTCCATAAAGGAGATTTTGGGTCTTAATTAATTTCTTGTTATATTATCATGACATCGATTTATTAAATTGACATTGAATATTGCTATTTTTAAGAGCACTTATTAAAACCAGAACTTTAATAAATAAGGAATTCTAAGTTATTCCGGAATTTTAAATAGCTTAAGATTAGATTAATAAAAGTACCCCGAATTTGGATAAATTAAAGTCGCGCCAGTCTTTAATTTATCTTTCTTGAATTATGATTTGGATGGAGTTAATTACATTAATCATTTTCTAACGCTAATTAACCTTAATTGTCGCCACGGTTCATAAACTATTAATCAAAAACTGAGATTTGAATATTATGATTATATTATAGTGTCGCTTAACTTGTGATAGAATAATTAATATAAAATATATATTTAATGTTTTCCTTAAAATTAATGGCAAGGGTACAATTTATTAATTTCCATTTAAATTTTTAGTTTTAGCAAAAATATTGTTTATTAAGGATTAAAATAATTTTGAGATTGTAGACGATATATATTTGCCACCTGCGTAATGCGTAAAACATTATTTATAATGTAAACATGAACTCCGTAACGTTAACTTGTTGAACGACGATGAAATACTGTAACTTCATTCTTGAGACGCAAAGTTGTGAAATTTATATTTAAGATCGTACAAAGTTAAACTCGTTTCATAAACTCCACAGTTTTAGATACAACGGTAGCGAAAACAAGCGACGGTAAAGCGAGACATTCTACAATTTTAGAAATTTTCACACAAAAGTTTGTAATTTCGTCGGCACTCGGACGTACGGCGCCGTAAATCACTGAAATTGTCCTTCCTCAGAAGATTGTAAACTTTCTAAGTTAAAAGAGGCGATTATTATAATTACAATAGCGGCTTTTAAATAAATTAACTACAAGGTCTAGTTATGTAAATAAGGATTTGCTCCGCGCTGCCGTAAATTCCAATTAAAATTAATTTGTGTGCTGTGAATTCAAATAAATATTTTATGGGCAATTAGAATACAATTTCAAATGCAGTGAGTAAGAAGTCTTATGTTAAATGTTAATTATGTGGTGTTGTATTGTAGTTGTACGTCTATCCTTCATTGTACATTAGATATCTCAAACAGCGTGCAAAATGTGTTTTTACCTATCTACCATAAAAAAATTCTTTATTTCTATTGATAAAACTGACTATAGAAAAATATTTTACACAAATATACAAGTATACATTTGTACAACATTATCCTCATGTCTATGATACTTTATGATAGCAATAATAAAGTGTTCTAAAAATAAACGCGGCGATCCCAAGTGTCATCCCCTATAATATAACTCGGGGCTCAGGTGCCATGACATAAGTATGGTATCACTAACCAGGGATTGTTGCCATAAACCATAGAATTTAGTGCCGGTTACCGCGCAAACTTTGCGGTCACGGCGACGCAAAAAATGCTTTTAAGTTCCGGATTATTTTGCTGAATTCTACACGAAACTACAGTTATTTTATATAATTCTAGACCTTTTTCTTGTTTTCGTGCTCTGAGAATAAATATTTACACAGTTGTACTGTATAACTGTATAATTGGATTCAGAATAGGATGGATTCCAAGGAAACTATTGTATTTGGATAAATTGGATATACTTGGTATTATTGGGAGTCTATACGATTTCCTGTACCTTAAGTAAACAAGAAAATGTATTGTTTCTTACAAATAGTGCTGTAGTCACGGAGTCAGGAATAATTTTCTGGGAACAACGACACATTTTATTTATTATACTGTGTTTTATATGTAGGTACTTTTACCTCTGATACACAGAATCAAATTATATTAAATGTTTTGTATACTAAACTACTAAATTTTTTTTTAATAGCCATTCAATTATCGAATCAGAGTGCCGAAATTACTAAATAAAACGTATTTTAATTGAAAATCGCTGTCTTTCTTAAACTAAAAATATTCTCGATAGTTGGGATAAATTGAGCACTCTAAAAGTAATCCACGCTTGTTGTTTGTACGTGATTAGAGATATATAGTGTGGGCGAAATAATTAAACATCTATCCTTCTTAATTGCACCCCATTAAAACCGAGATGTTGAGAGATTAAAGTTAAGATCGAGATAGAATCACCTGCTATATGTTTTAATGATGGGGCCGATATGTTATTATACAATATGGTTATACATTCATACCCGATATCTGGTGTTACAATCATAAAAAAACATTGCATAAAAGCAGTAGTTTTCAATTAAGTTTCAGTATGTTTATACATACTTCATACATTCATTTGTTACTAAAATGCTGATTACAAAATTGATAAAATTTTCGCTGTGTAAAAGTGTTATATATACAAAATTTATAGTTTATTCGTCACTTTTAACTGAAATTATGGAAAGGATTATGCCTATATTAATAAAACTTGTAAGTAATTGATAAATAGACAGATATTTAAAGTGTAATTTAGATCTCATTCTACAATTTAATTCCTAAAATGAGTTATGAAGGTCGCAAACTACAGCTATCCATACTAATATTATAAATGCGAAAGTAACTCTGTCTGTCTGTCTGTTACTCAATCACGCCTAAACTACTGAACCAATTTGCATGAAATTTGGTATGGAGATATTTTGATACCCGAGAAAGGATATAGGCTACCTTTTATTGCGAAATATGTACCACGGGCGAAGCCGGGGCGGACCTCTAGTATGATATAAAAAGCGCCAGAGAGCGGTCACACATCAATCTATGTCGCGTGCAATATCAACTGAATCATTTTACCAAACTTTTTTATCGCCACATTACTTTTATCGTCTCCCTGAGTTTATTTATAACTTTTCCTAATACTCTAGAATATTGGACAGGACTTTATTTTTAGCAGGCTTATATTACAACTCATTATTTCCTTTCATATGATTTTTATCAGTAAAAGTTTGAGTAATCTGGGCTTTGATGTAGCCAAAAAGCTAATTTAAATATTTTCCTCATAATTATGTGTATTTTACACACATTTACAAATATTCCAGTTTCAGCTAGATGTTTATGAGATGGAAATTAGAATTTGTTCTCCTATCATACATGATACATCGACGTTTCGTAGAGAAGTTTATTTTTTCTAACTAATATGTAATTGAAAAATATATAAAAATGAATCGCTAAATGTGTTGGTAAGCGCATAACTCGAGAACGGCTGAACCGATTTCGATAATTCTTTTTTTATTATATTCCTTGAAGTACGAGGATGGTTTTTATGTAGAGAAAACGTAAATATGTACCACGGGCGAAGCCGGGGCGGACCGCTAGTTGAAAATAAATACATATGTAATTATGGCACTTTAATAATATAATTTTATTATTATGTAGATAAATGCTGTCGTATCATCCACGTGTAAATAAGTTATTTTATTTACATAATTCCTTATTAAGTTTTTCGTTCTGAATTAATTAAAATCAACCCCAAACTCCAAACCGCAACACCGATCATTAACATCGATGTAAAACAATAAAGAAAACAAAATGGAAAATTAACTAAAAATGAAGTTTGTAGTGGAGTGAAAGATTAATTATGAAATTTTAATCGTATGCATGAAATATGTTCAACACGCCTATGATTAAAAATAATAAACTGTTGTTCGTAACGAAAAATGTAATTTAAAGTTAATTTCAAAAACAACTGTTTTAATTGGAATATATTAATTTTAGAAGTGAAGTATTTCGTGTTTTGCTTTTAAGTAAACAATCTTCGTACGCAGTCTTGTAGTAATAACTCTTTTTTAAATTTAATTGTAATTTCTTAACAATAACGTAACGTAATTCATTGTTAGTTACCATACTATAAAGAAGAAAAAAAAATTCGTTTTTCTTACCTTCATACTACTTCAAAACGGCTGCATTGATTTTCATGATATTTTGTGTGCATAGCGGGTAGGTTTGAGAATCGGTCAACATCTTTTTTTATACTCAACGTTTGCTGGGACAACAAGTTATATAAAATAGCATCTTTACAGAAAGCTACTTACAAAAAAATAAAAAATAAAAGACGTGTGGCATTCGGGGACTGCCGCGGTAAAGCTATTACATATAGCATTCCTTCAAGCCACACCTCCGCCGTTCCCGTCGGAGTGGGGAGCGTGAGGTTTTTTCGTTACGGAATTTCTGGATTCGGTCCCCGCGCTCAAGGCCCGCGATAGAAGCTATGCAATAGCTTAAAACATTAGCCGAAAAGAAAAGGCTAATTGTTTAATGTTCACTACATTTCTTAAAATAATTCCGTCAAATGTTTCAAAACTTAGGTACTACAAATTATCTTTCATAGTAACCGTGCGAACATGACATGAATACAGGCAAACTTGTTAATACAATAGGAGTAAAAATCCAATTACGAAATACAAGCGCTTAACTCGCTTTGTTAAATTAAAAATTAACCTTAATGACATCGTAATTACTTATGTTTGTTTAACCAGTGCGATACTGGGAGTTTTTGTTTTATTTCGTTTATTTAGTTTGCGCTTTATTGTCACAGTTTCGGTCGTTTGTTCTTATGTTATTTAATATGTTTGTCATTTTCTGTTGTGTTCATTTTGTTCGTGACAGTTTTTTTTTGGTGGACGGTTTATTTGAGCTTAAATATTTAACTGTCACAATATTTGTTTTATATGTTACTCATACAGAATTATTACACATTATTGAAAATCACAAAAATCAAAGTATTAACATCCACTTAATGGAGTAATCTTGGAATTATTAGCATTTATTAGCATTTGATACGACCTCAATTAAGTATGTATTATTTAATGTTAAAAGAAAAAGCTAATCAATAATGAATAAGTAATTCATTCTGAACTTGGCGAAGATAAGTACCTATGCTTAATAAAATGGATGAACTTAACTATGGAAAAGAAAGTTTCAGCAGATCGGTTTTAAATCCGAAAAGTACAAATTGTGTTACATGCTATTAACAGCTTTTGATTTTCTTTAATTAGAAAAATCATCTAAAAATGAGTTGGACTCGTATAACAAGTGAAATATTATAATAACTATCAAACTTATTTTTAGTGTTTCAAAGTGGCCTATTATTTAAGACTATTGAATGAAAAATCTTTTAGTGTTCTGAACATTATGATTATGTATCGAAAATTGCGATTGTTTGATTTGAAATTATACTATAAATGTTTTATTATATGTTTTATAAACACGAAGTGCAAATGAACAACTGAAATTAAAATATTTCGTTAGTAACGTCAATATACTCTTTCGTACATTCATAGATTACAACTTAATAGTGTAACTAACATAGAATATAATATTATAAAAACTTTGTAATTGATAGTGGATTAGAAATGCAGCGCTGAAATTTACCGTTGGACTCAATCGCACGGTCCCAAATTAAATCGCATATTCGGCTTATGAATGGAATATTATGAAGTTAATTTTGTTTAATAACTAGAGTTTCTCCCCGGGGTTAATTGGTTCGGGACCGGAAACTTTGCGAGCCATTTGTGGTTTTCTGATTTGACTTGTACAAGCGCAGGTTAACGTCCCAATTGGACCTGTGTCACACGGGACCTTAATGAGTCATTTTCTAATAGATTTAATGAAAAATTATAATGTTAATGTAGGTATACTGTTGAGAGTTAATCGAGCAACTTTTAAATTTTCTTTCTTAAAAGTGCTTAAAAAATCGAAATTTATTGCAGGTACGTACCTACGTTATAGAAGCATAATATCCTGGCTGATTTTTAAGTAAATTTATCCCCTTATTAAAAATATTATTATAAAGCATCACGTGATTTAAATCCTAATAATATTTATGAACACCTACACATACCGTCATTAAGTAGTTGAAAATCCAAAGATTTTTACCATCTCTACCAATAATTATGAAACTTTTCATTCATTATAACATGACATAATTTTAAACGCGATTCTATTTTAAAACTATGGTTATTAAAATTCACACGAAACATTTTAGTTCAGAGGTGATATAAATTTACATTTTGTGCAATCTATTTGCAGTATAGAGCTCCCAAATTAATTAGAGAACATATAGTTTGGGTACAGACCGTTGTAACTATTCTGATGTTGTGATTATAATTAAAATGAACCTCGTTCTCAAAGTAAGGATTAATTAAGTACAGTTGTCGACAAAATTTCGGTTGCTACATACAGCCGTCCGTTTGTACGCGTAAATGACAAGAGAAATTAAATAATTTCGCTATACAACGTTTCGAAGGTTCTACACTGAGCACAATTAACAACTGTCAAAAATTTGTAAGGTTTTAATTAAATATATATAATTGTGTTAGAATTTCCGCGTAATCTAATTTTTGCAAGGGAAGCTGGTATTACAAGGACGTTAGAACACCCGGCATACATTTTAATAAAACTGTTTTTCGTCAAAACAATAATTATGATAATAAAAACAAATAAACATTTGTAGGTCACGTTTTTATTCTCTAAACACTTGTATAATTTATTTTGATTTATTTGACTTTCTAAAAAACTAAAATAATTGAACGTAGGTATTTTTTTTTTCAGGTTTATCTTAATGAAATGAACTATAAATAAGTTACAGAAGGGTAACAGTAGTTACCCTTCTGTCACCTTAGTAAAACATAAAAAATAAATCATTAACTTTAAATTCTAAACACTATAAAATATAAAACACGTTGATGTGAGTTGGTATGTGAGTAAAGAGTACGAGGAACCACATGACTCTACAATATGCAAATTAAATATACTTAAATTCCATTACACAAAAAGCTCGTAATTTATTTATCCTTATAATCTAGTAATCCATGTTAAACAGGCATGAAGAGATTAAGTCGCAATTTGTTAAGGGCAGACGACAGAGGGCGTGGATCGCGCGACACCTACGTGTGACAGACATGGGTTCAACATGTTGCTAAATCATACTTCGGTCACGCACGCTTTCGCACGCTTTTATGAATTCATTATTTTATGCTCAATTCGTTATACTGCCCTTAATTAAGCGAATCGCTTTTGAGTTTCAATTTTGATGTGGGTTTTCTCGCTTTATGAGGTTACGGCGCTTGTCTCCTTTATAATTTACCATTAGCACGTGTTGCGGTTTCGAATTTAATTTTGGGTTAATGTTTTGCGTTGCGTGGAATAAATTGAAACGAACTATTATAATTATTTCGGAACGCGCTGTCGATAATAATTTGTGTGATGTTTAAGTGAATGTAGATTTCATCAGCACTGAAATGCCTTAATTTTCGTTTCACTTACGTTTGAGACGATTTATGCGGGAGTAGTTCGGTAAATCGATACGCTAGTGAGGCAGCGATTCGCGTCACATCACTAACGAACCGTACCTTCACGTAAGTTTGTCAGCTCTTAACAAGCTAGGTGTAATGACATTAAACTAGGCGTACGAATTCCGTAAGCCAATATTTATTCTAACGTATAATTTGCTTATTATTTGATATTTTGAATGTGTTACTTTTCTCGTGTTGGAAAATATCTTGTACATTTAATGTAAAAACAACATACCATTTTTTTCTCATTAGATACCTACTACAATCTTATATGTATATGCTACGAAACAAAAGTGTCTGCTCTTAAGCTGACACATAATTTTATGAAAGATCTAGTGTTAGAGTTCTTTTAAGTATATCGTTGTGTGTTAGCCACATCGTCGTATTGTATTAACACTTCTCTGAAAATGATTAGAATTGGATCACAGCTATACGTTCTCCTATTTCATAATACCGTTTGTATCTACAATGATTTGCACAGACCGGGCCCTTCCATAATTTTGGAGTTCAAAATGTGTACGCATCGTATTTTAGGACAAAAAATTCTCATAGGTCTAGTGTCGTAGCAATATAACATTTCTGAATCATGCCTTTAGAACCTCTACGACGCTCCGCTACATCTTATGTAGCCCAGTGTAGAATGTGGGCACATATTCTTTATGCTTCGTTTACTACGCTTATTGCATGCAGCAAGCAGCAGACTGCCATTAATTCATATGTTTAATGACGTAAGCACAAATCTTGCAACCTGCACATGCATGTACACCTATGCCGGTCTATGTGGCAACTGCAGTCCATAAGAGAAATGCAAAAAAATCATTGTTTAATTTATAACTGGTTGAGAAGATTTTCATTCAATAAAAATTGATTTCGGATAAGAATTCAAATATTATTAAAATTAAACAAATATATTTCGTTGTTTATTTTTTTTAACTTATCATAGAACGCATTCAAACATTAAAAAAATACATCAGCTCTATATTATTATTTACTGCGTGCCGTAAGCCATTTTTCCATAATGCACAGCGAAAGCGATAAAGTATCATAATGTAAGTAATAAAAGAAATAAACCAGCTGAATATCACTAAAAGGGAAAACATTCATATATCGAATAGCTATATACTTCAATAAAACTCGCCAGTTAAGTGGAAGGTGTATTTTTATATCGCATATGAATAAACTCTTGAGTCACGCTAAGGTTCAATTCTGTTTAAGCTCGGTGCAAGGGATTCATTTTGTAATACAGAGAGAAGTCGCTTTATTCTAATAGTTTATGTACACAATATATTTTGAACCAACTGATTTTCTTTTGGAACCTAGTTTGATTTTAGCAAATAAAAAATCTAAAAACAATATGACGCATAGCTTTCGGCTCGCAATTTACTTGCAATTTTTTTATGTGAAAACGTCTTTGTGACAATAACAAATACAAAAAAAAAAATAAGCAAAATCGATTCACGCGTGAAACCATGGTCAAGTGAAATATGGATTTATTATTATATAAAACTTTTAAAAGTAGCTGTACGTAATCATTGTCACTCTGCTATGAATATAAATTACAAAATACACAAACACGTCTAATCGTAGATGCTTGTGTATTTTATGTTTCAGCTGTGAAAAGTATTCAGTAAAATTCCAATCAAAATATTCAACAAATAGATTTCGTAAACATTCTCCACATCTGGTTAATGTAAACATAACCTTTCCAAACGGCGTAAATTAAAATTATGTTTGAATTTATTTTTATTTTATTTATATTTTATCATAGTTCAAGCCCTTTTCAATTGGTTATTGGTTATTATTTCTACCTGTTATTTTGCATAACAGGTAGAAATAATAATATTATTTATAAAATCGGTCTCTTCGTAAATAATTTTCTAATGCTAAAATGGTTTTAGAGATGTTGTTATTTACTTGTAATTAAATCACGTAAATTTTACTAAGCAATCCTTCAAATACAAATTGCTTTGATGCCGCTTTTTAAAGACTAATGAATGAAAATGACTACCAAATCTTATCTTTATCTAACTGGTTTGAAAACAAAGAAGCCATGGTTTATTTTTGTTCTTTTTTTTGCTTTAATTCTTTATTATTATTTGGCTGCATTTTTTTAACATTCAATTTTTCATTTTAATTGAGTAATAAGCTAAAGAAAGCTGCGTATTATCCTGAAATTGTGAAACTTTATACAATTATAATATTTAATATTGTTACAAATTATAACATATTTATAAAATCCATTACATAATAATTTGTACTTGTGAGCTAATTTCGCTTCATTAGTTCTTGTTATATAAGTGAAAAATACGGCGCTATGAATTAACTTGAAACACGCGAAAAGAATGTTTCTCGGAAAAGTACTTAGAGACTTTCCTTTATTTACACTTTATCTTATAGTTTTAATGCATTTCTTTCTTATTTTCTAATATAATAACGATTTACAGTGAAATATACCACAGATTATTGCATGAAGAAGAATATTGTGTCTCAAAAAAATTGACCTTTTAGTACTAGGAATTACTATTTTCATTTAATAGCAAGGAAAATAATTGAATTACTAGACAAATATGTATACAACATTTATGTTTGGCGCTTGTTATTCTGTATTCTCTTTTCACGTTTCACCCTATTTTCAGTCAATTATTTTAATTTTTGATACAAACTTGTAAAGCACGTTTCGTGGAAATTACATGTTTACCGTATTCAACTCTTTCCGAAGCCAGCAATTATGAGCGATGCTTAAAACTGCGTTATAGAATAGCTGATGATATAATAAAGGCCGATGGCTAGTCGAGTCACGTGCCTTCGCCTCTGGGAGCGCTCCCTCGCTGACTCTCTGACCGATTTCGAGGCTTCACGTGAGATGGATTCGAATTGAATAATCTATTTTGGTCGGCGTCTGTTCCACGTTATGATTGAACATGCAAGCTTTGATACCAAAAAAGGTTTAAAATCGCTTCAATTTTTCAACGTGGGAACAAAGGCGGATTTTATGATATCTATCAAAAATAATTGAACGGGGTGAAATGAAAACTTGTAATCGATAGGTCATAAACATTTTGTACAAAACATAAAATGTAATGTTGATTCAAGCATACATTTTTAAGATGAAACAATTAAGGTAGCCGGCTAATTCAATTAATGTAAATTATCTTATGAAGAATGAATAAATATTCATCAGAAATCAAACATAGAAAAAAGAAAAACAAAACCATCAACAAAAACCTTTTTAAATATACATGCAGTATATTGTAGCGTCTCAAATTTGGTAATATATTATCGAAAAGCGAAGATGGATTACTTTTAGAACAGTCTCGCAAGTTATGACCGGCAGTTTGGTGGGAGGGTGTGGTGGAGTAACCAAAACTATAGAGTGCAAGAGCTTTTGCCTATTTTGTTGGTGGTTGAAGGCAATTGAAGATATTATGTATAATATATAAAGTGTTTTACATTAATTATTTAAACAATAATTATTAGACGTGATTACAAAGCTATGTTGGATAGCGACTGGGAACTGAATACAATATCATGATTCGCAGATCGGTTTCGAATCTTAATATGGTTACACAAATATTGCTGAGACTACTAAACATTATATTGGTAGGCACAAGCTGCTCGATTGATTGTTAGCGAAGTTTTGTCCTTTAATTCGAACTATGATGTACCTACATTTTGTTTATTTATGTACTGTTAGTCACATCTGATAATATTAAAAGAGCAATATTTTATTCAGCGACAGTTAAATGTATCCTTTTATAGCTTTAAGTTGAAATTGGTCTATCGAATATCTATTAAATAACGCGGTTGAAGTGTATCCTAAAAACGAGTAGGATAAAACACGCCTTATAACTTTAATATACGAACAAATAGACAGTTTATTAACTTTTCGGTATCAGAAAGGCAACGAGTGGAAAGGGCAACTTAAAATAGTGAAAATACATCCCTTCTCAAACTGTTTTATCCAGACTGACGTTTATAATCTCACGTAAGAAGATAGAAATAAAATTAAAATTAATTTCTCTAATGACCTCTGTACTTATGTAAGTAATATAATTAACTTACACGGTACTAAGTATAATTTTAATTAAGGTTTGCGACTGCTTTAACTGAAAAGAAGTATTTTACACTCTTAAGTGTTTTATCAAACATCTGACTAATGCCTACTCGATGAAAAAATATAACCCATGTGATAAGAAACACATAGTAAAATCGAGGTAGTCGTAAGTCTTAATATTGAATAGGAAGTACATTATCTTGAAGTATAAAGCAATGATTAAAAGCTGAACGCAATCTGCTCAGAAGACTAGCAATGGAACGAGATTTCCTGTTGAACTTTTTAACAAAGACAACAATAAACGCACAAGTTGGTATCCAGAGGGTGTTCACAACAACATTGTAATGGGGTCAGGGATCGAGTCTCAGACGCAATATGCAATAAGCTGTAGAAACTTGACATAAATTAAAAATATTTACAAGATATCGCATAATACAATGTATATTAATAGGGTTAAGTGTCTCATTAAGGCTGAAGGCGATTACATAATATTGGAACATTCTTTCCAATCAACTGCAATAAAATATAAAATGAAATTATTTTATATTAAATTTTTTAATTGTGGCTGACTTTTCTGTAACATCCTTAATGAAGTAACAATAACAAGGACGAATATTCATTATTTGCTTCATATTGAATATCTGGGTATAATACATGTACTGAATATACCTATTATATTGCGTTATTTCAAAAGTAACCTTTCCACCTATAATACTGAAATTCAATACAATTTTCCGCAACATTCTCTTGGACTATTCCGCTCAGTTTTTCGGACGTGAATCAAACGGTTCGCGTGATCGTACTCGTTTAAAGCAACCTACTCGATGCGGCAACTTCACTATGTATGCGAGCTTTTTATAGCTACGTAATAACTAGCTTTTCGTTCGAGACACCTCCGTAATTTCAGTTTTGATTCGTTTACTAATGGTCGCGTACGTAAACGCCGGTTGAATTTTAACTTTTTGTAACGTGTGATTAAATATGAGTTGTACAATATGTACGGTTGGCTATCCATACTAATATTATAAATGCGAAAGTAACTGTCGGTCTGTCTGTTACTCAATCACGCCTTAACTACTGAACCAATTTGAATGAAATTTGGTATAGAGATATTTTGATACCTGAGAAAGAACATAGGGTAGGTTTTATCCCGGAAATCCTACGGGAACGGGTTTTTCTTTGAAAACGCGGGCGAAGCCGCGGGCGGAAAGCTAGTAGTTTATAAATCAATATTACTCGCAAGCGATGGAACATCACATAAAATAGATACAATATTTTATCATACTTGGTTCAAAAATATCAAATTCTTTTATTTCTGTAGGAGATCGTGTAATAATATCTATTATTAATATATTAAAATATTATTATTTATATTAAATATTTTCAAAAAATAAAAATAGATAATGCTATACTATTTTTGTATATTTAATAAGACAGTCCAAGGTTAAAACTAAACAAACAGCGGGGTCTACAAGATTCAATTAATATATTTTGACGACGCTAACATGTATAATTATTGTTTATTAAGAAAGTTATGCTGGTGGGTGTACAAGTAAACAACATCAAGCAGATGCCAAATATCTTAAATATTCCGAGATGAGAGAGTTTCCAAGTAACCCGTAATTTCATTATATTACTTCACTTCGTACGTTTAATTTTTGTTTTTAATCTTTTGCATAATTTACCATAACACTGAAATAAAACGAGATAGCAAATATTAAAGCAAAAACACAATTGCATCGTTATCTAGGCAACATTTTCGTATACAAATTGAATATCTGAGTGTCTGAGCGCAATGATGTCCCAATGCAGCGATATTCTGGATACAATTGCAACATTCAATAGAAATGCAATTTTTATTTATACTTGCTCTTATACGCAGTCGAAGTACGTATATAGTGCACATAAGGGTGAATTTGATATCGTAAATGCACGCTCGAATCGTACAATTTTTTCCTTGAACTTCCTTGAGATTGTGGAAGTAAAAGGTACGCAAATAGCACAATATTCAAGGGATTCGAATCTATCTTCCATTCTTATAGAACTAGTATGAATTTTATTGAACAAAGCTATTAATTTATATCTCATATTAATTAACTATTTTAATTTAATCCAGTGAAGAAAAAGATCGTGTGGAATCTGGTATGTCCAAGAATGACATGCTCGCACTTGACCAAAGTGGTGTATTATAATAGATAATTATTATAACTTATAACAAAGCAATGTGAGGCTTAAAATCAATTCCCATGTCCATTGTCTAGTGTTTAAATAGTACGCACAAACGATTTCTTCGAAACAGTGGGCAGATGTATTCGTGTAGAGATTGTCTAATCTAAAAATGAACGCCCCTCCACTAAACTTAATTGTTTCAATGTGTGAGGACAAATAATTATTGAACCACTTTATATGTGTGCGCGCGTCGATTCTACTGCAAACTTTGACACTCGCGCACTGATTTGTCAACTAATCGGGCGATCAGTTCAGGTGCCTAGCATTGTATGGCGGGGAGAGCGCGCTATGTACGGAATGACACGTCCGTTCTGTCGTGCATCGCGTCATTTATGCACTAGTTGGCCAACTGGTCCTGTCGTTCGGGCATGGACGGGACTGGAGGACTGAACGACCAATGAGGCAGACCAATTTGTGTGTATTGCGTCTATACACGTACTTTGAATGTGAGCGTAAACACAGTGGAGGGGCGTTCATTTTTAGATTAGACAATCTATTCGCACGACATTAAGCCGGGTATCCACTTAGGTTCGCCGTGGTTTGCGAACGCGCCTGCTCCGCAAACCAAACATAATGGATACGTCGTGATCGCGGAGCGCGACTGGAGCACGATCGGAGCACGGCGGAGCGCTTCGGAAGCGGTTTTTTGCGCGAACTCAAAGGGGAGCGCAGTTTGTTCGTGGACGCGAGCGTGTGTTTGTTAAGTTCGCGAACATGGAGTGGTCCGATGAAATGATTAATAATTAATATATGCATTATTTCATTATTTCTTCTTCCCTTATTCATATTACCTTGCCAAAATTGAGGAGATTGTTTGTATTCCATCACAATATAATGTATCAAAATATAAGCTGCACTTCCTACTAATTATTCTGGAGGCGGCATGTTTGCACCGACCGTCTGTCGTGTCCGGAGCGCGGAATTTAGCGCTCCGACAGGAGCACTGATGTTGCAGCCTAAGTGTGTACACTGTACACGTTCACGTTCGCGGAGCACACAGTGTTCGCAATCCACGGCGAACCTAAGTGGATACCCGGCTTTACTCGTTTCATCCTCAGCAACTGTAGCACAGGAATGTAATGTCGTGCGATATTTTATTATTTAAAATTCGACAACCGTAATTCGGGACTGATTTTTCACAGGCAACCCTATACCACCGTGTTCCTTATGAAATAATCTTTCATTTTATCTAAGTTTGATTCAATAATCAGACCGTAGCAAAATGCTAGTACCTATAGATTTACCTGTTTACACCTGGCAACCCGTGGTTGTGACCGGAAAAAAATAGGCAACCTAACGTTTGCATATTCTATGGGCTTCAAACTTTCGATTGGTATCAAATTTATTTAATAATCACACCGGTGCAATGTTTAAAAAAAAAAAATTAAATTATTAATTAAAAATACTCTGGACTGAAATTTGTTAGGCAACCCATATAGGATATATTTATTGGCATATTTAATAACATAAAAAATACGTCTCATTAAATAAGCATCTCGGTGAAGGTCGTTGTATAGCGGGATCTTAGACTAATATAAAAATGAGAACGGCTGAACCGATTTCGATAATTCTTTTTTATTATATTCTTTGAAGTACGAGGATGGTTTTTATGTAGAGAAAACGTAAACATGTACCACGGGCGAAGCCGGGGCGGACCGCTAGTCTATAATATAAAAATGAATCCCAAAATGTGTTGATAAGCGCATAACTTGAGAACGGCTGAACCGATTTCGATAATTCTTTTTTTATTATATTCCTTGAAGTACTAGGATGGTTCTTATGTAGAGAAAACGTAAATATGTACCACGGGCGAAGCCGGGTCGGGCCGCTAGTATAATATATAAATTGCGATCTCTAAACCACCAACGCGACGTAAAAAAAACACCAGTATTTTAGGACAGAAAATTCTACAAATGTATATTTTTTTATTAGGCTTGTTCAGCAGTCTATTTTTCCTTCCAATTGTCTTCATAAAAGTTATTAATTTTCAGTTTATTGACCTTGATTATTCTTACCCCTCGTTTTCACCAAGAAACAAGTTAAATACTAGTTTGATACAAAACTTGTAGAATACTTTTCAAAACATAATTATTTATTTTACACATGTATTGAGACTGTCTCAAACATTCTTTCGTTCACACTTTGTAGCCAACAAGTATTTATACAAGTATAAAACACATTTGCGTTTACACTGAAGTCTGTGACATGGTAGAACTTATCTGATCCATTGATAGCGTTCTCACCTACAAAACACAGTCGTGGTTTAGATAAGTATTGTTTATTTTATTGCAATTTCTGTATAATACTAGTAACAAACAAGTTTTAAACTTTATCCATGTTTGTTGGATAAAGTTTTCAACATACATACATATCACAAGTTTTTTTTTAGAAATTATCAAAGTAGGTACGACTGAATTTGTCTCGAATTCTACAAGTATTGCTACAACAAAAACAAGAGATCATAAACATGTAGGCAACTTAGATCAGGCAACTAGAAGTTTTCAACCAACAAGTTTCATATAAGTTATCCTACATGTATCAAATTTTGTATACAACATGTTTTACATATGTCTATGAGAAACGAAAACATTGCATCAAATTTGTAAAATACATGTATTATACTTTGGTGAAAACGAGGGGTTAGATTTGAAATAAATGAAATATAGGTAACGTTAATTGCTACAAGATAATATTTTTTAAACAATGCATTAATCAATAGATATTTTAATATTAATATCACCTTACAGAAAATACTCTATGATGCTTATGATTGACACCGAGAAGCCCTCTAATGATCAAAATTAAATCTAATTATAAATCAATCACGATTTTCGGTGTCATAGCACCAATTAACTATAATCCATCATTTATTGGAATTTTTGACACGCGGCTTCTTAACGGTCTCTGTTGAGTTTTGAATTAACATTTTGTAAAACGTGGTTTAGTAGTTAGTCACCTGTGCCATATAACCGTTGATTACTCTAACAATAATTTATATTTTGTATTAGTAGTTTGTATCTAAAAGTATTTTTGCATGTTCAAAACCAAGAAAAGTTTAATATAGGTAGACTAGGTTTGGGTAAAAGGTACCTTACCTATAGGAATTTGCCATACATAATTGAGATTACGATTATGATAATTAACTCATTTATGAGGAACATACTGAACTCTTAAGAGGATCTTTTATAACTGAACTAGCTGCTCCGCGCGGTTTCACCCCCGTGGCTCCACCCCTGTTGGTTGTAGAGTGATGATATATAGCCTATAACCTTCCTCAACAAATGGGCTATCTAACACCGAAAGAATTTTTCAAATCGGACCAGTAGTTCCCGAGATTAGCGTGTTCAAACAAACAAACAAAATCTTCAGCTTTATAATATTAGTATAGATTGGAAGATTTTTTTCTATACAAAATGAGTCATCATCCATCAAGTCCAGCTTTTTCTAAATAAAAATTCACCTATATTCATTAACTAGGTCACATTAGGTAAGCGCTCCAGCTGAATGGATAAGGTCAAAAATTATCATAATGCATGCCTCGTTTCCGTGATTTTGAGTATAAATTAAGGAATATGGAGGCTCAATTTACTGAATACATTTTCAAAGGAATATAAAAGACGTTATACCCTAAAGCTCACTCAATGGTAATATTAACCATAGAGTAATATAATATAAACTCGCTGTTTGTATTCTGTATACAAACACAATTCGTTAATTATATTAACCGACGGTTTTGATCACATAATTATTTTAATTAAAAACCAGCGTATTCGCTATAGAGTTCGGGAACGAGTTATTTGCAAATTTATGGTGAAATTTGCGATAAATAACCTCAAAATTATAATTGGAACGAAATTGAAAAATGGAAGTAATAATAAAACCAAATTAAATAAAAACAGGAAAAGAATGCTGCCATTGAAAGGTAGATTTAATTACGCAAATCATTGACCTGTATTCATTATAACAAGATGTATAAAATCAACGATGACGGCTCTGAAAGTAACTAATGTGATTGGATGTTGTCAATCGAACTTGTTATGCATTCGGCAGAGATGGAAATGAGCACGTCACAATAGAATTCATACAGCATATAACTGAATACTGATGTTAAGGCTTTGTGCTGGGGATTGAGTTTTGCTGTTTCGTTTAGTCTTTTTGAAGTTGTACATGCTTTACATACTTTGCGCCTTGCGGTGTTCTAAATTTTGATATCTACGTTTCTTGTTTTGACACGATGTATCGGCACAGCTTTGAACGGTTATTAAGAGTTTAGATATAAGTATTTGTGCTGGTTTTTATCTTAACGATATTTAATATCCGGCTAAGGTCATAATGACGGAGCGAAGTTAAAATATGTTCCTCCTGACCGAACTTCTCTAGAAAGCTTATGCACACAGCACAAATAATATTATAATGAACAATTACTGTGTTTCCTATATTTGAACAAATCCATAGGTCGACCGTCGATATGACCGGGAGAGATCAGGCGCAAAACGAACAGTGTTCCGTTCTCTTCAAACTTCATGAGTCATGACTGTTATTGAAATTTAAAAATTTCAAATTACATTTTTACTCATACATCGTATATTATTGAAAATGGTAATCATACTAAAACTAGGTTACAATGGATATAAATAAACATAGCTGTTCATTCGCTTTATTTACCTACGCATCCAAAATGTAGGTAGGTACATCTATCTCCTTCCGTTGAAGCGCTTTTAAGAGCAATTAATAAAATATTAATTCGTTTCACAGATAACATTTATAAATTATGTATAGAGCAAACAGAGAAGTCCAATTAACTGAGCCGAGATAAATGTTGGCACTAAACGGGAGCCAGTTTAGTCAGTGGTTTTACTTCGTTATATTTTTTTAGAATTCCGCTTTGCTTTTAAACGTGAATGTTTAAATCATTCATTATTTTATTTTGTAACAGTAGTAGCTTAGTAATTACTATCTGTATGCAAGATATTATATTATATTATTAAGAATTAACGAATACTTACCGCGAGTGTGGTTACAAACCTATTGATTGGCACCTAATAAACCTATATTTTGACGAAGATCCGAGGTATCCATTTTGAAACACTCTGTTATTAAATTATTCAAAACTCAGAACAAAAACATAAATAGGTAATTTACAACGTAAAATCAATCAAAAAAGTGTATCTAAGATGTACCATTTACATATTATGAATGTGATTAATATTTGTAGGTAGCAAGATAAAAAAAAATTCGCCCGTTTTTATTTAATCTGTCAACGTTTAACATACAGAACCACAATTTCGAATCACCCGCTACCGTCTTCGTTTCATTAAATTACTTTTGTAATGAATAAATGTATTACACGGGGGATTCCTTTCTTTACTTTTTTCCTTCCTTATTTTATTATAAACCGTAGAAAAGTGTCTTATGCTTTAAGTTATTTTTTATCTAGGGCGTAATAAATTTCATCCCGGTTCTCCCTTTATGAATTAATTTTAAATGTAAATGAACTGGCTTCAGTATCGTGTCCCTAATCGTATAATGAATAGAAATGACAAAGAGGAATCTTTAATAAATAAAGCAAACAATTTCTGTCTATGTAGGTTCCATGTCAAATACAATTTATTTAAAATGAATTATTGCCGAAATTGAGAAGTATGTAACATCATATTACCTATCGTATTACCCAAGAAGCTTATATCTAATACACTGGAGATTTCAGTATGAACATTAACTTATAACCATGGACGTATAAAAAAAGACGGACGGTATATCGCCTAAATATTGAGTGAAGCCTAGTAATGGCGGCGAAACATCCATGCGTGTGTGCCATGTTGCCATGGCAACAGCTGTGTTGATGACAATGGCGGCTGTATTTTTTTCTATAAATTTTGCCGTAATAATTTTGTCATTAAAACATAAAAGAAATAACTTGCTTCCCTGTGGAATGTAATCCCTTGTGTTTTGTTATTTAAAATTGAACTGTTGCGACACCATTTAACCACGCAAGACGGCATTTTAAATATTTTTTGTGAAACAGTGACGCAGTTAATCAGTTGGTAGTTCACGACGTAATGGCGGCCGACTAGCTTACTATGGTGAGAGTGTGTGCGTGTTTATTGTCTTTACGCGATCGCTAGCTTACTATGGTGGCTTCACGTTGTTTGTTCGTAATACGGCGTCCGTCTTTTTTTATACGTCCATGCTTATAACAAGAAAATATGACGTTGAATGACGCCTGTATGTTTTTTATCCCTTTCACACCTAACTTGGCAAGTTGGTGTGAAAGGGATAATAAAACATACAGGCGTCATTCAACGTCATATTTTCTTGTTACAAGTTAATGGTCATAGTGCAATCTCCAGTGTATTAGATATAAGCTTCTTGGCTTCTTGGTATTACCTATTACACAGAAAACATCAAAACAATGCACATATATTTGTTAAATTGTATGACATTTAAAAATTATTCTTATATTTAGATAATATTTTAATCAAATTAAAAAAGTTTAATTATTACAATGTAATTTATTTGAATTATAATCTGTAGAATGTCATGAAAATTGTCTATAGTCTGTGGTCAATAAAAAAAAAATGTGCGGTGCGCGGGAAATGAATAAAGATATGTCAAATTAAATTAAAGTTTTTTGTGTATTTAAATAAAGCGTTGTTAAATTAAAATTGGTTATTAATTTAATGATGCGTCACACCAATGATTAAGCGAAGAAACGAGGACGGCGTGCTATTAATAATATTTAATTCTACACGTTATATAGAAGTGAGTGAGTAATGTTGGCAAAAAGTTAAATGATGGGTAATCAAAGTTAGTATTATTTAAAAAAAAATAGACGTTCGTGTTAAAAAATTACTTCTACTTATAATTAATATAATCAGTTTAATTAAAAAAAAACCAAAGAATTTTCTTTTGTTTTTTGCACTTATGTTAGGTTACATATAGTGGTAAAAATAAGTTGTTGTTGCGCTGCATGTTTTGATTTAAAACGAGTACTGACTTAAAGAAAAAGAAGCCCCATTCATACGAATTCATATTTATTTGATACTGTATTTTATGTCCATGGCAAATGTTTTTTGTTCGAAGTTGTTCGAAGTATCACTTTGGTAGTTTTGCCGTAGGTACCTACTAACATTTCACTTCGCTAGTTGATTCTCGACACTCATATATTTTACTCTTACAGTATCAACAGTGGATGTGGACGCAGTGCTTGGTCGGACTGCTTCTCTGCCGTGTGACGTCACACCTGATGGCAACGAGGACAGAGTCTACATGGTGCTATGGTTTCGGAAGAGTGGCGGGAAACCGATATACAGGTATTTTGAAATATTAGTGATTATTTTATAATATACTTAATACTGATATTATGATGTTTTAAAGAGAAAGGTTTTTAAACGTGTGTGGGTGTTAGGACCTATATAATTTCAAACATTTCAATTCTTGTCTCAGATTACCTACTGAGAAGCCTTTCGATGGTAAAACGATAGTTTGTTCAAATTTGCCAATTGATTCTTTTGTATATAAATTGTATGGGTGCTTCAATATAATTGAATAACAAACTTCGCGATTTTTAAGGAAACTCGATTGCGAATGTTGAATACACATTTAATTAATAATATTAAGACGGGGCTAATGAACCGTTCGAACACCTTAAGTGGATGAAGGGAAGCCGAATAGAGTCGATCCAATTAGCATTTAGAAAATAACAAGGAAACACACTTAAGATGTTTTACAATGAAATTACACTTGATTTGAACGGACTTCCATCCTTTATTAGAGCACCTTTGTCCCTGACTGAACGGGCAGCGTCACTCAATCGTAAACAAAGAATTAGCCCCTGAAAGCTCTTAGGAAATCCATTACCCATTGTCCTGTTAAATTCTAATCTTGTGGAGAAAATGTGGACCGTTTAAATAAGATTCTGCAGGGAAAAAAGTGTATACCGTCCTTTATACCTACACGAATATAATGACTTCCTATTAGGATTATTACATCGTGTCTTCAGGAAAAATAATGTATTTTATCCTACTAATACAATATTATACGACGTGGATTACGACGCCGACGACTTAAGAAAATAAATACTTACAATTAATATGTTTTTTGTAGTATGTTTAAAATCGTATATTATTGATTCAATACATTCATTCATACATCACATTGATATAAAATTTTATGAATTTTATAAAATAAAGCGCCAAAAATTTTAAAGGTAAGTTAGTGGTTGCGTAAGTTATATCGTGAAAACATTATCGACCACCCATTATATGAAACTGGGATGAAATCTATTGTTATGGATATGCGTTTGGTTTTAAAAATCGCGTCAGAATAATTTTCATGTATATACGAAACATTTAGTATGAAATAATTTAAAAGTTGCAAATATATTATCCCTTCTATCTAATTTTTGATTCGTTGCCAATACACTTATACCTACGTATATTATATTCATGAAATATACCTTCTTGTTATGGATTTTATTGTTTCGGAACGAAAATTATGTTAACGATGTTTATATTGCTAATAATGCAGTCTGCATTGTAAATAATCTACTTATTAAATTATGGAACTGAATTTTAATTGTGCTGCATTTCAAAGGCGCAGCAGTATTATTTTTTGCTCTGAATTATAATTCAGAGACATAATATTATATTATATTATAGTATATTATAGACATAATATATAGTATTGTCTATGCAAAAATTATTATAGTATTTAGTAGTTGGCTTTTTGTTGTCATTTTATGCATTAAATCGTTAATAATAAGCAAAAATGAACGAACAACGATGTAACACATTCGTTTTTATTATTATAAGAACACATTTTTTTATATTACCTACATTATATTGCAAACAAATATGGTAGCGAAAGAAAAACCTTATTTTTCGGTTAAGACATGATGTCACATTTTACAAGGATAATGCCTCCATAAAAAGCGTCATCTTTATTGTTTTTACCTAAAAATAATCTCGCAAAGCCCATTTCTGTATAAATTAGGTAAAGGTTGGAAAAATGAGAAAACGTACACTGTCCGGAAATTGAAAAACTTCCCAGTCTCCTTATTTTATCCTAGAATTGGACAGGTATTTGTGTCTGTCTGAAAATAAATTGATCACGCATTATCTGACCGTTTACGCACCTTTCTTGAGAAAGCGTTATTTTCTTTATATTTTTTCTAGGAATAACAGATAAAATATACTTAAATGGTTGCAATTAAACGGTTCCAATGTGTGATCGCTGCATTTCATATACCCCTTCTGGCTTCTGATTATATTTAACAAAGTTTGTACTCATTCGACGGGTATGGCAGTTGACTTACCTAGATTAAACTTACAAACACGTCCAACATCTAACAACAAATATTTTTTTAGCACTTAAAAATAAAATACATATTGACTTTTGACATGAATATTTTGTCAACAGTTTCGACGTTCGAGGGAGATCGTTCAACAAAGCGTTGCAATGGTCAGACCCGGCTGCGTTCGGTCCGCGAGCCTACTTCGCTACCGTGACGCGGCCTGTGTCCCTCACTCTTAGTTCTGTGCAGTTGGATGATGAAGGAGTGTATAGATGTCGAGTGGATTTCAAGAACTCGCCTACTAGGAACTTCCAAATTCGATTGACTGTTATTGGTAAGTGATTTATATGTATAATAACGAATGTTTAGAAGTAGGTTTAAAGTGAGTTCCTATTTAATGTTCACTATGATGCTGTTTTACCACTGAGGTATACGGAAACCTGCTCCTTTTTATGGCTATAGCGTATCAGTATTTTTTTTATTTTATATTCAAAAATATTGTTTGCAAAATTAAATGCATCCCACTAAGTCCAATCATTAATTCCAAACATCGACGTTATTCATCAAGGTCAAGTAATATTCCCTGTCATAACCATTCCGCGGCAATTCAAAAAACGCTCCCTAATTGCAAAAACAAAGGAGAATGGGCAAATTGGGCCTGAAACTTGGGCTAAGACCAATACACACGAAATATTGTTTTTGTGATAGATCATTACACATACCTTACGAAAAAAATAAAATAAAAAAATAAATCAACCGGGTTCTTGTACAGTCAAGGCAAAAAGTTTTATTTATTTGGCTATTATTTTGCGCACAATAACGGTGTTTTTAATTCGAATGAAGTAAATATAAATCTAAATGTTACTGGAGTGACTGAGTTTAACCACAAAAAACGTCTAACTACGTTGAATTATAATAAACAAGGTATAGGTACCTGTTACAAAACATAATATTAGTGTATTTCGGTTATTAGAAGGCTTAAGATTAATACGTATTTGTAAGTGAAAGTGAATTGGAGTAACATAAAGATATTGTCATTGTCTTATAACAGTTACTTAATGCAAAAAATATTATACACTAAGAAATAAAACTTGATGTGACTGTACAAAAACCCGGTTGATTATTTTTTTATATATATTTTTCTCGTTATGTATGTGTTATGATCTATTATAAAAACAATATCTCATGTGTATTGGTCCAACTCAAGGGTTCAGGCCCAACTTCCATAGTAAAATGCCCATTCTCCTTTGAACGAAGCGACACAATAAATAAAATTAGGAAAAGTTCGAAATGAAAATTTTCCAAGGTGGCGAAGTGGAATCAATTTAGTCATTATGGATGAATCGTGGGTAACATCCCGTAGACATTTTAATTATGAACTGTCGTTCGGGATTCCGGGCTTATTCAGACAACGCCACGATCCTGGGAACGATGACGCAGACGAAATCTGCGGGAGACAGCCCGAATTTGAAAGGAAATTAGATTTGAATAGATAAAAATGTTTCTTAGCTATCAAATCGGGTTTTTCGTTAATTTATCATTTAACTAGATATTTATTTGATGGCTATCAAAAACAGTTAAGTTTTAAATTAGTTTTTTAAATATCATTTATAAAAAAATATTTAAATTGCAATATTATATTCGTATATTAATTAAACGTATTTCTAATTACGGTTATGAATATCTCAGAACGATAAATAGCCAGCGAAATGGCAAGCTGCGCCAGGTCTTTCAAAAGAATTACCCTATTCAAAACGAAAGACGCAAAGAGATGGGGAAGTAAATTTCTTAAGAACAAAGAATTTTAAAAGCCTACATTCCATATATGCAACTCCATTGAAACCCATTAAGCGGCCTGTACCAAGAGGTAATTTGCGAGGATCTTTTGTTAGTAAAGAAACGGCCCTCACAAAGGGAACTTGGTAATCAGGTGTGTTTATAACGTCGTAAAATTTTCATTTCAGTATAATTTGTTTGGGAGCTTCTATTAATCGTTTGTAATAAAATCGAATATTGTTATAATGTGTACCTTTATTGATGGGTATTAGCGGCGAACATTTATATTCCTAATGAAGTTTATTAGGTACTTTTTATTGTACAAAATTGGTATTAATAAAATTAATTACACTCAATTATTTAATCGTAAGTCTCTATATTAATAAATATCATTATGAGGATCTTATTATTTCAATTAACAAATTATAAATTTATTAAAGTAAATTCATACTTATTAAAAGAAAAAATCATCGATATAAATATTTCCTGAATTTTTTATGAGATTGAAACTGACCTATTTGGACTGATAAAGATCCCAAACAGACAATCTCATTAAACAATAAATTTACGGCGTTGTAAATCTACTTATTAATGTCGGCTTTTAAGCTTTATTCAGCCATAAGTCCTCATCGTTTCAGAAATTACTCGTACGTGCATAATAAACCAGCTTATTTTGGTAGCCGATGCATTAATTAAAGTAATACTTTATCATTCATTATAGCGAAAATCACGATGAATGTGTGATAATATTGTAGTTGGGAATTTATGCGATAGTTCAACTGAATAACGGATTCCTTATGAAGGAATCGTAAAAATATCTGTGTGGATATTTACGATTCCGGGTAATATAAACAAGTTTAAGGCTTTATTGTAAAATTTAATTGTTAAATAAAAAAAGACGTGTGGCACTCGGGGACTGCCGCGGTGAAGCTATTGCATAGCATGCCTTCAAGCCACACCTCCGTGTCCGTCGGAGTAGGGAGCGTGAGGTTTTTTCGTTACGGAATTTCTCGATTAGGTCCCCGCGCTCAAGGCCCGCGATAGAAGCTATGCAATAGCTTAATAATTATCCCAATGTATCTAAACCAGATCACAAAACCACATAAAACTCTGAATCGATTCTTAATAAGCAATTTTTTTTTCATAATAATATTTTATTATGAGTGAGGCATGTTTGCAAATTTAAATAGTGCAATTCATATTAAATGTTTGTATTTTTTCTCTAAGCTAATAAGGCATTCCTTTCTGCCGTTGAATAACATTCCGGCTCAATTTCATAAGGCGCAAGATGGGAGTTAGCCTTGTTATTACATTAATATTTTTGTACCTTTTTCAAGTGCATTCCGAATTTATGAAATAGTTTTCGTTTACATCTTTATAGCACATTTTAACACTATTAAAATAGCTTTAGACAAGTTCTATGTAATAAAAATCTGGTTAAAATGCTATTGAACTTGGATAACAACTATATTATGTGTAAAAAATCGGAGGGTAGTTTAATAAAAGTTTTGTTGCAGTACCACCACATCAAATGTTGTTATACGATAAATCTGGTGCCGACGTGTCGGGGGTTGTTGGTCCTCTTGAAGAAGGTTCAGCGCTGGTTTTAGTTTGTGAAGTACGCGGAGGTAAGAGTTATAAGATAAGAAATGAATGTATAGAGTATAGACCAATTAAATAACTTGTTTTAATTAGTCGCGAGTAAGGCAATTCTCTGAAGCTCGATTTTCCAGACAAGCTGTAGGTATCTTGCATAATTTACTAAATGGACTTATGAAAATTACCTATGTCTTACAAAGTAATATTTTTCATTTAATTAAAACAATAAACGAACAAATGAAAACTGAATATTAGTTTCAGCATAATTCTTGTATTAAACTAGGATTGCATTGTCATATTAAAATTCAATATACGAATGTCATGGTAATATGAATTTTTTTTTCGATTTTTCCATCGATGCTTAATATTGTTTTTGACAAATTTAATACCGGCATTTCCAGTTAGCATTAGCACAATAAATCGTGTAGATTGGCCCATATATACACATTGAATTCAACTGCTGTGAATCGTATTGGCGTTGGTAACGATTAGATCATCAATCACAGTTTTCATTTCACAACGAATGCGGTGCAAACGATGTATCCGATAATAGTTATTGGTAGTAACGAGTCCCTTTCACATTCTATTTTAATACCTACCCGCAGGGAATAAGAGCTATATTTCTATCCTGCAATTGTTTTTGAACATTCATTGTTCGGGTTTATGTAGTTGTACACAAAGTACATTTAAATTAGTAAAACATGAGAGGGCTAGAGTGATAACACCGTTAATGTTGTTTCAATCTAATAAACATGTCATTGCCGCTTTACAAGTCACAAGTGCAATGTAACTAATAATGAATTGGAATAGAGTTTGTTCAGCAAGAAGTTGCATTAGCTGTGACTGACTCTTATATTGCGTCTTTTTTGACGTTGTTGTTTGTGAAGAGCCTAGAAAGCACTCATTACATTTTTGTATTCTTTATCGTTATAATAATACTTCCGTGTGTCTATAAATGACCAAATCCTGAAATCCTTTGTAAAGCTACGTTACGTTTACTATTACGTTGATTAAAAAGCTTAATTAAGTAATCAATAATGTTAAACCCACGTATTGTTATTCATTAAAAATTATGATATAAAGAACCTTGTTTAACTATAGCTATCTCTAGGAACAAATTTAATTATGTTGTTTTCCAAATATCCTAGCCAATATTTAATTTGTTATACCCAAACAAGGTAAAACTTTAGCTGTTATAATACCAGCAAGGATAACGTCCCAAAAACAATTTTATTTCAGTCCTAGAGCACAAAAAGAAATTACCATACTTGGAGGGATCTGGCGTTTTAAATTTCAATAGGCAACGCTCGACTGCATCTGGCGCATCACAATGTGAGCTAACTGAAATTAGGATCTGCTCTTCGATTTTTCTATTACTTGACTCCTTTTATAGAAACATTCGGAGAGATATTCCATTCCAATGAGTTCATTGAAAAGTCCGCAGTATGGGGCTGGCGGAGCGCCAGTACTATACGCCGCACAGATTATCTTTGCCCGTGTGCCCACCGATTGTAATGATGCAGTGGGCCAAACACATACCCTATAAAATTTCCTACGTTATCGAGCACTGTTTTAAAATTCGAACATCATTTGTTTATCGGATTTCGCCGCACGCAAACAGATTTTACAAAACGTTTTATTTCATATTTCGAAACAAGATTTCTCTTTTAATGAACATCAAACGTATTTCCATTATTTTATTAAAATTGAAAATAAATATATATTCATATATTGCAATCGTGTAAACTATCCACATGTGTGAATGTTTGCGTTAATAATCACTTTGTTTTAAAACTTATATTACACAAAGCAAAATGTTACATGTCAAATAAAAATTATTTCTCACTCAAACGGACTGTTGTTTTTGTTGTTTGTTTGTTGACATCGATACTGTGTGACCAAATTGATTTTGATAGGTATATCCGAAAAGATATTGTTGACCCGATATAGAAACAAGAAAATATATCCAGTCAGATGTTATATAAATTTTACTGGCGAAATAATTTTCATGGTTTACAAAAATATAATATTAATACTTATTACATACCTTTGATTTTAATATAATATCGTCATTTAAATATATTAAAACGGCACTTTCGAAATCGTTACCTATTCGACAATTATCTATCTACTTACTTATTTACTAATTCAAAACCATTTAACACAGGTCGTCCAGAGCCCGTAGTGACGTGGCTCGTAGACGGGAAACCGGTACAAAAGTACATCGGAGTGAAAACCGATACACATGTAATTGTGAATCGGTTAGAAGTCCAACATCTAAGCCGGGAACACCTCAATACAACGTTCAAGTGCCGAGCCACGAACACTCATCTCGTGCCGCCTCAGGAGAAATCTGTGCGATTAGAAATGACTTGTGAGTTAACAATTTTGTTACGAACTTTTAATCTTTATTTTCTTTCTGGAGCTTATTAAGATTTATTATTTGCGTTTGATGTTATGGAACGTGAAGGACTTTTTTTGCTTTTAGAGTATATACTTGCTGTTGCTATGAGATGTTTCGAGGGCACTAGCTTTAACCAAATTATTGTCGATATATACCTAATTTAACATTATGCATTGTATTATTGTATTAGACCATTATTTCAGAAAATTATACAACTTTCTATAAAATGTAATTGCCGGTAATGAAAAGGCATATTTTCCTACCTTACACATCAATAAAATATAAGCATACAACACCGTCTGCTACAAACCTAATTTCTAAAGGATAATGTCCAGAAAGCTGCCGCTTCATAAAATTCACGAAGCTAATGAGACGCTCCTATCCGATATCGAGCCATGTTAACGAACCAGGAAAATGATCGTTCAATTCACATGCCCCTAATGTTCGAATTTATTTACCTTTTTACTTTGATATAAAGAAAACTACTTCACTTTGAAACTATTTGTACACTCGTGTATTAAAAATTGAGTTAGTTGATTGCTGTGTACTGATTTAAGCGCTCCTTTGATTTTTAATCTGGACGTTAGGGCAATTTGCAGATGCAATATTTATCCAGCAAGATGCCCCATTTAAGTTAGCTTCTCTATACGATGAGTTATATTTCATTTAATCATTGATGAGTATATTATTATAAGATTGCTTTTAATGAACATCCCAAAACAATGATCAAAATAGATGAAAAAAAAAACGTTTCTATGGCAAAAAGCAACATATTAGTCCGCGAGCCAGGCTCAACCCAGCCTCGGAGGACATAATATTATTAAAGTGAAACTTTTATTACATCGTCTCAAACTTTTTGGTCTGTGTAGCGCATGTCGCGTGTATCGCGGCTGCCGAGTAGGTATACCTACTCGGCAGCCGACCGTGCACGCGACATGCCGTTCGAACCGTTCGAACAGTTTCACTTTTACCGTGGTTTCATAAAACCACACAACATTTTTCTATCCAAGCGTGGCGAGGCGTGAAAGGTTATAGAGACAGAATTTATTGATCAGTAGATACCTTCATACTAAGCAAATTATTTAATAAATAATTTAAAACAAAACAATATTCCTACAATATAAACATTACTTTCAGTACCCCCTCTCTCGGTATCACTCCTCTACCGTCCACAACAGCTCATAGCGGGATCAGCTGCGACCCTCCAATGCGTGTCTGAAGGCAGTCGACCGCCAGCTCTCATCACTTGGTACAAGGATAATAGAAGCTTCGAGAAGGAACGGGTGAGGGTTTCAATCCAAATTAAAAATGCTATTTTGATGAACCTTAAGGCCAATCTCCCATTGCGATACGCACAGGCGATTCAAGTATCCTGCAAGTCTCGGAGACTAGTCGCCGCGGAATATCTCACATATTATCTGCGTATCGTAATGGGAGAATGGCCTAAGTATTTGTTCAATAGTACAGGTTGGTGATTATGGAGATATTAGTTGGATTTATTTTTAATACCTGTAATGTCTATTTATATGCGTTACCATAATTGTCAATCAGGCTATTGTGTGAATTCTCACAAGTCACAATCATCATCAGCCCATAATATGTTCCTATTGAAATTACAGAACTACACAGGTCTCCTATAGGATAATTTAGACAGCACGTACTGTAGTGCTGAGTGAAACGAGTAGGGCATTACTGCGTTTGGGTACTATCGCGTCCATAAACTCAAACTCAAACATTTATTTATTCAATTAGACTTCTTCTAGAAGCACTTTTGAAACGTCATTAGGTACATATTTTTAACATTTACCACCGATTCAGAAAGCAGTATCTACGGAGAAGAATCGGCAAGAAACTCCATAGTTGCTCTTTTAATCATGTCAGTTTTACAATTTTACAAATTACATAATATGTAACATCATAATATATTATAGTAATTTTAGATTACTAATTATATATTATGTATATTAATTACTAGCTGTCCCGGCAAACGTTGTTCTGCCTTACTCTTCATCATTTAGGGGTATGAAAAATAGATTTTAGCCGATTCTCAGACCTACCCGATATGCACACAAAATTTCATGAGAATCGGTCCAGCCGTTTTGGAGGAGTATGTAACTAACATTGTGACAGGGGAATTTTATATATAAGAAGATTATTCAGACACTTAAATTCGAATCTGCATAGGTTAAGTTAGTTAGGTCAGCGCAAAAGAAATTTGCCGCTGGTTTTACAAGCCATAATCCACTATAGTAGAACAAGTTACATTGTAAGTAAATATTGGTGCAATGGAATTGTGTCGGCACGTAATTATACATGGTGGATAATAAAGTTATAATACAATAATTATAGCGTATTAACTTTTTAATTTAGTTATAATATGGTTTTTAGGGTTCCGTAGCCAAAATGGCAAAAACGGAACCCTTATAGTTTCGTCATGTCCGTCTGTCCGTCTGTCCGTCTGTCCGTCTGTCACAGCCGATTTACTCGGAAACTATAAGTACTACAGTGATGAAATTTGATGGGAATATGTGTTGTATGAACCGCTACAAAAATATGACACTAAATAGTAAAAAAAAGAATTGGGGGTGGGGCCCCCCATACATGTAACTGAGGGATGAAATTTTTTTTTTCGATGTACATACCCGTGTGGGGTATCAATGGAAAGGTCTTTTAAAATGATATAAAGTTTTCTAAAAAACATTTTTCTTAAAGTGAACGGTTTTTGAGATATCAGCTCTCAAAGTCGTAAAAAGTATGTCCCCCCCCCTCTATTTTTATAACTACGGGGTATAAAATTCTAAAAAAAATAGAGGTGATGCATGCTAATTAACTCTTTCAACGATTTTTGGTTTGATCAAAGTATCTCTTATAGTTTTTGAGATAGGTTGATTTAACTGTAATTTATTATATTTGCTGCTACGGAACCCTTTGTGCGCGAGCCCGACTCGCACTTGGCCGGTTTTATTTATTACTTGTTTATGATGCCCTAGTTAAATATGTTAACTAAAGATTAAGTAAAGGGTTGAATAAATAATATTAACTGCTAGTTTATTTAAAATGATAAAGTAATGCTTTTTTTTTTATATTTCTGCTCTTAATGTGTATTCACTTCATGTTTTGACCAATATAATAAAAACGTAACGAATAAATCGTCTTTTAAATCCATGTACATTTATTTTATTCCTTAATGTCCCCATAACATTCGCATAAAATTTTAATTTCTAAGTGAATTGAAGGTTCCCCTTGGTAACAACATGCCTAAGAGCTTTCTTTCTGATCGTAAACCTCAGTTTGTGTTAAAAAGGCCTGAGCCATCTCGGTTGGGCACTCTGTCTCTGGTCTGTTGTTAATTTATTAAATTATTTTATATTTATGCTTATTACCAAAATTCCTTATATAAATTGCCCAAGTAATTTTGAAAATTATCATGGATTATGACTCAATCTAAAACGAGGCCTGTGTCCTTGCATCGAATACGTTATAAATTTATATCTAGATACTAGTGGTCCGCACTGGCTTCGCCCGTGGTACCTACATGTTTAAACTATCCTATCCGTCGAATCGAACTGCACATATGGTGTGCGAATTTTATTATAATGGGTTAAGTGGTTTAGGAGTCCATTGAGGACAAACATTGTGACACGAGACATTATATATATCTAGATATAATATAATGATGATGATTATATTTAATGACTACCTATGATAAATTCTCGCATATTTTTCAAATTATAAACATTTCTCCCACTAGGTCACAGAACGCGCAAATGAAACGTGGTCAGTTAGTACCCTTGTATTTCACCCGACACCGAGTGACAATGGAGTGTTTGTCAAGTGTGTTGCGACCAACCCTAGACTGCCTTCGAAAGCCATCGACGATCAGTTACAACTTAATGTTGTATGTAAGTATTTATTTATTTATTACTCTTTAATTGTACATAATTACTGTGTTAATTTCCCTGCTGTGTTGATTTACTGCTTGTTTTTAAATAAAATACAATGAAAAAACTATATTATGTAGTTACAATGATAAAGTGCAAATAGTTTCAGTGTCTATCAAATCCAGACTATCTTTATATTATAAGTATAAAATTTTAAAAAATACATAATTTTCACAATTTCACGAATCCCCTTAATTATAAGTTATAACATTCAGTTGAAACTGAAGTCCCAGAAAAATTGCTTTTCTTGCTTGAGAAGAAATAATCAAAATATTTCCAAAACAAATATTTTCAGTGCTGCCCACATACCTACATGCTTTTATTAATAAAAATGGAATAATATTTCCATAAATAATTAATCTGTAATCAATAAAACATTCATAGGAAAATTACACGTGTACGTAGTCAAATTTTGAGCTTAATTGAAGTGAAACTTCTTTATCGGGGTTGGAAAAAAATTTAGTGTAACATTTTTTCGTTACGCGTGACTTTTTTCCATTACGCGCCATCTTGTTCTTATCCCTACCACACGTGATTCGACGTATTTCTGTCAAGTTGCATATAGTAAATTATTTTTTGAAAAATAAGGTCATAAAGAAGTTTCACTAGTACACGCACACAATTTTTGTTTTTTATCAGATATTACCATTTCTTTTGCATTTAAAATTAGTAGTAACTAGTTATTAGTTATTACTTATTAGTATTTTCTAAATGTATAAAAGAAAATAACAAAATCATTGGAATGCAGACAGTCCGCTAGTGACGCTAAGTCTGGGCAGCACGCTCAACCCGCGCGACATCAAGGAGGGAGACGACGTGTACTTCGAGTGCGGCGTGCGAGCCAACCCGCGGGAGTATCGCATCTCGTGGTACCATGATGCAAGTCATTTTTGTTATATTTTTGATAATATTATTAATGAATTTACTATATAGTGCTAGTAGTAGTCTTGTATTAAATATTTGTATGACTATTGTTATTCTTAATTAGGGCCGATTTTTCAATTCTTGGTTAAAACTTATCCGTCCAATAAATTACCTATTACACGATAATATTAAAATGTCACGTAAACTGTCAAATACGGGCAATTAGAATACGTTTTTAAAATGGTAGTTTTATACATTATTCGACGAATAAATTTTAACCAAGGATTGAAAAATCAGCCCTTAATAAAACAAAGTTTATAAGGCGGGTTTACCCACAAAGTGAGCAGCCGCGCGTTATGACTGTCATTTTCTTCGACCGAGCCACGTTCATATAAACCAAGCTGCTTCGCGCAGCAATCGCTTCGAGGTCGGTCGCTCTGTTGGGAACCGCTTCTTGGCTAATTCTATTCAAATAATAATATATTTTCATATACTTACATTTTAAAACATTTACTGTACTATAAGTAAAGTGTCTTTGACAAATATCTATTTTGAAACCTGTTTTAAAAGTTACCTTTTTTATACCCGTATTAATACTGGTTCCTTGGCTCTATCAGTACTCAGGTTCTCTTGCAGGACAGACCCGTAATACAAAACATGACGTCCGGTATAATAGTGAGCACTCGGTCGCTAGTGTTGCAAAAAGTGACGCGACAAGAAGCCGGCAAGTACTCCTGCAGAGCGACCAACGCAAGGGGAGAAACTGCTAGTGAGCCGGTCAGCTTGAGGGTGCAATGTGAGTATTAAATTGTTTAGAGTAAAATGGATAAAATATTTTTTTTAAGTTGGATTAATAAAGGCATTGTTGGATCATTTCTGTTGATAGATGATCATATTGTGCGAAAAAATACGAGTATATGCAATTTTGATATCTAAAGAAATATTTTTTACAAATATTTATCATTATACCCGGCGCGGTGAATGATGATCCCTATGACAGTTCGTCATAGTGATTGCTCGTATGATGGGTCGTGTCGATACTTTACTATTTTATAGGCAAAGGCGTGGTTTGCATTCAGCCACGTCGGTAAACATGTTTTTAAAAATATTATAAAATTAATTTTTAACGTCTATTATGTTGTTGTTGTATTAATTTAAGTTTTTTAGCATAGATTAAGTAGGTAAGTAAAACGAAAGTTTTCCAAAACATAAAAATGTGCCTTATCATTTTCACGTAATTTTTAACCCGTTTAACACTGTGTATATTATTTTATCATGAAAATGGAATCCCCCATTTAATTTGTCTAAAAAACTTATATTATCGTAAGTAAATTAACGCGAACGGTAATTAATTAATTAATTATGCTGCGATCTTCTGTTCCATTCAATAGTGAATGAACTAAAGCTTAAACATGGAAAAAATGTGAACTCGTTTCCATTATCGAAATTTATTTGTCGATACTTTCCGCACTAGTCGATAAATGCCAACGATGTACGTGTTTGTAGTTTACGTAAACGTAAAGTCAGATTGATATAATTTCTCGTAAATGTTAAGAATTGTTATAATTCCAACGGAATATCATTGTTAGGGCATAAATCTACGTAAAAATTAATAAATGCCATTTTTAGACGCCTCCAATACGTTTCTAATTTAATGGTGACGCCATTACAAGTTTGTCTCTTGAGAATAACTGTCAGTGTCATAGGAATCATCATTCGCCGCGCCGGGTATAGGCGGTAAGCAGCTTAGCGACGAAAGTGCTACGCGAAACAGATCTGTCAGTGTCATCGAGATAGTATGTACTACGTACTAGAGAGGCGATCGCTACTACACTCTCTTTAACACGAGCTAGAGGCAAGAATCACAAGTATCTTTAGTGTGTGCCGGACTGTGCCCCCCGCTTGCCGCGTCAACACGTGTTATTGCTCTGTTCAAAATGCCTTCGTGTGTGCTAAGATATTGTTCTTACTAACTAAATTAAAATACATAGTTTAATATAAAATCCTCTTTTTATTAATTCCCTAGTATCAGTACCACCAGATAGTACCGAGTAAACAGATTGCACAATGTGTCGCATCTGCACGCATTGCTTAATCTTTGAACTTGAAGCCACGCCTCGCTCGTTCCACACGTACCCCACCACATCGGCCGCGCGCAATGTTTTTGTTTGGAATAACCTCTCTAGTAGTACATATATCTCGATGGTCAGTGTGGACGTTTCTCTAGAAACAGTGTGCTGCTACGCTCCTCACCCGAGAAATGTTCAAACTGACCGAGTAGACTTGTGGGGAAAATACTTCGCTAGGCTGCTTCACATCTATCAAACAAAACAATATTATGCTCTGCACGATCACTCTAATTACAGAACATGTTACCAATACCAAAATTACACAGTTAATGCTAACTAAACCAAGGTTACACAAGATGGATGTAGCTACTCTAAAAACAATTACAACAGCACCGCAATCTGATGTAAGTTCAAGTCGGTTAACCCTATACGCTCGCGTTTCCACTATCCCTAATAAACATATCGCGATTGTAAACTAACCCTCTTTACATATGAAATTACAGCTGTGGATTTTCTACCCTCTTATCTCGATTTCCATTTTATACTGAGCGGACGGAACGGACCATACTATTTTTTTAACGTCACAATAAATTATGTTTTGGTCACATTACTACAATTCTAATTTAACGTCCATAAAACCACATTCATATTAATAATGGTAACTAGGAAGATAAGCTAGAATTCGTAAAAAATAATTTTGGGAAAGTTCTCATAAAATTATTGATCATCAGACCAGCTTCGTGAGAAATATTTCGCACGATCATCAAATTTGAGTTGAGAGTGGTCTAGCAATTCTTCAAAAATAGATTCGACACTATGACGAAGCAATTTAATGAAATCTTTCATTTAAAATACTGATAAAAACTAATTCATCTTTTGAATCTGGAATTATTATGGAAACTGTACCCCCTATAGGTATAGATATTTTCATTCTTGTAAAGCGCTTTCTAATATATCTAATATCATCCAAGGACGCATTAGAAAATGACCTCATATTTACATAACGTCTAGTTTCGGATGCGACATATAACAATAAAACGTCACTGGATATGAATTACGGCGTAATAAATACCGATGTGTCTGCGAGTATTCAAATGATTGCGGTCGGATCGACGTACCGTTTCCTTCCGTTGCCGACCGACGCAGTAATTGGCCCTAGAAGGCGTTGCCGGCAGTAAATCATCGAAATTATTGCCTAATATTACTACGATTGTCCGGGAACTAGCAATCTGTTGTTTTGCGGCTACACTTTAATTCATAGAGCTTTGTTTTAGTTCGCCCGACCGGAATAAATTTCCTTTCAAATCCCGTTTTGTGTCATGTTGCGGGTGCAGGTAATGTGCGTTTAATGTTCTAGTATGGGCTTCCGCGCTAAATGGATATTAAATACCTACACGGGGAATATAAAAATGCTTTGGGCTTTTAACTTTACTATCGGCTTTTACGTACTATCTACGTGCTGTTTAGTTCTACTTTTACAATGTTTTCAATATATTTTTACAAGGTTTTATGTAGAATAATTTAAACTGGTATTTTATTTTCATTGCAACAATTGCTTTATTATTTATCCTTATTTTTGTAACATCATTTGTAAATAATAACATTGGCCTTAAGGACAAAACTAACACTTGAATCTTTTAAAATAATTCTCATCCAATATGGTCATCCCAGTTTAATTTTTTTGTTATAATATAGTAATGTTAGTCAAAATAATAGTTACTTATTATTAGATAGAGAAATAGATTGATAGATATGGAAGTTCATAATATGGAATCATTTATATGGAAATGAAGCTTTACCTGTTATACTTTACGGCTTGTAGGGCAGAGCCAATTTTCAATAAATTAGAAATCACATTTGGTTTACCAAACCACAATTGAAGCTTAACCACTGATTCAATATTTAAACAAAAACCGCATTTTAGTAACTAACTTTGTTGAATATTGATATTATTATAGTTTGATGGAATCAGTATAGAAAGAAAAATAATTTTCAAATTGTTAGAATTTATTACAATACTGAAGTTTTAATCGAACTTCTTATGTAAAATCTGATCTAAATGTCGGCATTTCCACGTGGATGATCCAAATATAGGATATTGTTATTAGAACATACCTAGTTATTGCCAATATTAGGTAGGCACAGTCAAATGAATACATTTCAACCTGATAGAGATTCTAATTATAATCCGCCTTCTATGTAATATCTCAGAGACTGTTCTAATTTCAGCAATAGAGAATCTATAATATCAAATCTATACTAATATTATAAAGCTGAAGAGTTTGTTTGTTTGTTTGTTTGTTTGAACGCGCTAATCTCAGGAATTACTGGTCCGATTTGAAAAATTCTTTCGGTGTTAGATAGTCCATGTATCGAGGAAGTCTATAGGCTTACTATAGGCTTATCATCACGCTAAGACCAACAGGAGCAGAGCAATGCGGGTGAAACCACAGAGCACAGCTAGTATAATATATTTCCAATCCGCTACATAAATATACATACATTTTATGTCACCATTAGGTCTCAACAAAAGATCTAGAGTACGCATTCCAGTCTATTCTAGTTTGTGGTTACTGCTTTATTACTTCACCTCGTCCCACATCTTGAGAATACATGCTCAGTATTTATTTTGTATTCATTTGTAGCAAAAATAAATCCTTGCTGCATGTAGCTCTCAAGGAGTACAATTCCTTCTCTTGATAATGTATATTCGGTACATATTCGCAAAGCATAAGTAATCAGATATCGTGGATTGGTAGTGTTATAAGAATATTCTCTCTATATCATACTTTTAAGAACTAGAACGTTTATGTCCCTTTTTCTCAGAATGCCTTTTTTTGCTATAACGGTCCACTGATATTATAAAAATGGATGGAAAATATTCGAAAATTCACAAAAAAAACCTTAAACATTTTACAAAACGCGGTTTATTGAATGTTTAATTTAATAAAACATTTCGAAAGTATTTTATAGGCGTCTAGAAAAAGTTAAAGCAATTTATTCATTTTCAACAATGACCCTAATTTTATTGGATTTCTACTAACAAGATAATTGATTATCAGTTATTTTATAAATTGAGATAGATTAGTGTATTATTTTATCTAGCATTTTCAAAGACTCCTAAAGTAACTTTTCTTTATACTATTCAAAGTAAACTTTTTGGCAATTAAAGACTAATTACTGGCATTTTGCGCGTGACCGTACTAGTTCTATAGTGTATGAAAGGTGATAAATAATATTGTGAATAAATCGCGTTTACAATCCACTTCTAATTTTGTAATTTTTATAAACTCGTTAAAAATAAATACTAGAAATTAATAAGGATACTAGTTGTTACCCAAAGATATTACCATGGGAATGAGATATTTAGTAGTCTAGGTAACTTTCCAGACAATTGCGTATAACGGAACGTGTAAGAAAGACAGATTTACAAAAACAAACACCCACACACACACATTTATAATATTAGTACAGTTTAGGAAACATATTTGTAAGGAAATATGGATTCTATGAAATAAAAAAAAAACAATGTATACAATAGATGCGCCAGTTTGTGGCATGCCGTCCCCCCGCGTAGTGGGCGCCGCGCTACACGAGGCTTTGCGCGTGCGATGCGCGGTGCGCGCTGATCCCGCTGACGTCACCTTCCTGTGGCAGTTCAATAACAGTGGCGAGAGCTTTAACGTGTCGCCTGCGAGATATGGTAAGTATTGGAGGAGGTTTTGTGTGACTGGGAATAGTGTGTTTTGTGTGTGAGCGTACGTGTCGGTTCATATGTGTGCGTGACAGTGCTTTCGCTCGGTCTGTGGCGTGTGTGCTTCTCCAGGCTCTGGGATGGGACTATTTGTGTGTGTGAAAGGTATTGTTTGTATTCTGTTTTTGTGGAAAATGAATAAATAATATTTAATCGGAATGAGAAATATAAGAACAACACTGTAAGTAGGTTTCTAATTGTGACGACAGTATAAATAATGAAAACAATCATATTACTTTTTGTATCATTTTCATGCTTCACATCATATATACATACACTCCTTCATATTTTTGTATAAATAAGTACAATTTCAAGGCACACTAAACGGCAGTACAAGCGAGCTTCAATACACGCCCGCGAGCGAAAGAGATTACGGGGCTCTAACGTGCAGGGGAACTAACAGCGTGGGACGACAGTTGCAGCCTTGTGTGTTCCAGATTGTTCCAGCTGGTGGGTTATTTTTAAATATTTCTTATAATGTAATTTTTATTTTAATTATGTATATTGTGAAAAGCAGTTTCATGTTTTAATAGACGAAAGCAAAAAAAATATATTTAATTTTATAAGTAATTAGTTTGAGCACATATTTTTTTGTTTTAATTAAAATTCTTTAATTGCAGTAATGATACTTGCTATAATTGCAATTAATTAACCAAGGTTTTATAGTGGATTTCCAATCTTTTTATTATTGGATATTATAAAATTTAGATAAATTTTAAAGGGACTCTCTTATTTATGAAAATATTTCCAAAATGTAGCAATTTTCAAGTTCTTTGAAACAGAATCTGGGTTCAGCTTCTTTCAAATTAAAAGAATGTTTTGATGTAAGTAATTAATTTACGCAGAGTTCAAAATCCTTGAAATTCTATAGAAAAAAATATAAGTCTTTAAAATAAATTAGTTTTTGTAATTCTATTCAATGTATTGGTAAAAATAAGCAATTCAGATTAAATAATATATCTTTTGAAGAACGAGGTAAAAATCAAATAATTTCATACAGGAAAATAAAAACAATATTGTAAATGATTTAGTATTTTCTCCAATAACTTCATCCCGAACCATTTTATTAAATCAACCTCTCGTATATTTTATTATTTATTTAAAAACAGTTTTCCTTCTGAAAATAATAATATCATTAACTGGAAATTGGTTTTACATAGTAAAAATGGATAGAATGAACTTTAATTTAATAGATACATGCATTGATTGAGTACAATCTTTATATGAGTTGTGTCACGTATGACGGTGTTCTCATTTACTCGTATTAGTTCAATGAATATTAAAATGAAACATAAATTTATTAAGAACTAGCGGTCCGCCCTGGCTTCGCCCGTGGTACCTACATGTTTAAAATATCCTATCTCTCAAGTTGGATCGAACTGCACATGGTGTGCGAATTTTATTATAATCGGTTAAGTGGTTTAGGAATCCATTGAGGACTAACATTGTGACACGAGATTTATATATATTAAGATAGAATGTCTCTGATATACATATATTATTTTTACCAGCACTCCCAGCTAACTGCTCGATTTCCACTGGAAGAGGAAGTTAATGATTCTTTTTTTGTTCAGAATTAATACGTCACGGGATTAGACTGTGGTCTATCTCACTTACTCGTATTGTTACCTTATGAATAATAAATTTAGCATATTTAAGCTTTAGGAAATATCAGTAGTATATTATTTTATCAGCACGTCCAGCTCCACCCCGGAATTGCTCGATTTCAACTGGCAATGACTCTTCCTGGTTAGAAGACGTGGCTCGAGAGGAAGTGACTGACTCTCTTGCTGTGAGATGCGTCACGGGGTATGATGGTGGTCTGCCGCAGTTGTTAGTGTTGGAAGCTCTGGATTCTACTACTGGGATAACGAGGTTTAATGTGACCACTAATGAAACTAGTAAGTGTGAATTTTTTATTATTCCAAACAAATTAACCCCACTGTCAGTATCTTATAATTATTTTAAACAATTTTGAAACTATTGAGCAAATCAAACTTTGTGTAAAAGAAAATCCACTCTTTCTTGTTTTTTAAAATTGCTTTTATCTCAACTTCTCATTTGAAGGAATTTTTACAGACCATTCACGTAAATATACAATATTTTAATTCCTTTGTTTTGAAATTAACTGTTAAAATGCTATAGCTATAAAAATAATTTGCTCGATTTTTTCCATTTGTTGTTATATTTTCCAATAGATGGCGTAGCAATATTCCAAATACCAGCCATGGTTCTATGGACAAGCGGCAGTTCGCTTCGGTTCACAGTACATTCGCGCAACGACAAGGGCGCGTCCGAACGGATCGTGCTCACAGCACTCGCGTATACCGACCCGGAGAGACGGACAGGTAATAGTAGCAGAAATAAAGAGAAATTAATAAATAAATACCAGCCATGGTGCTATGGAAAGTGTAAAAGTAACCATCAAAATGCACACGAAGCCTAAGTGTCGAAATAATTGAAAGGGTGCATTACACACAGAGGATAAAAGTCAGCACACGAATCGTTGCCACAGCATATCGTTCAGCTGCGTACAGTAAGTGCGTATTACGTGTACCAATGGTACACGTAGTAGGTTATCTGTGTCTCTGTCTTGTCTCTGTCTTTCCATACTTGAAACTTCGCGTACATTCTTGTGAACTGCTTATCAAGCGAGCCAGCTCGCAGTGCTACAGGCTACTGTCATGTAGTGGATTTATGATCACGTGGCAAGGGGCGTAAACGCCCCGGTATCACCCGGTACACTATTTGGACTTAATAGACAGGCATAATGATACACTATGAACACGCAAGTTTAAATAGTGAAAATGTCGATGTCATGGCGTATGATTCCGTACAAGAGCTGTACGCGTATCCAATGTACGTGTGCGCTCTGTATCTGACTGTGGGTAGTACAGGAACGCGCTATCGGTACGCGGCTTGAAACGTTTCTAATGTTTCGCACACGCATTGTGTGTTTTATCTAACATTAACCCATTGTTGAAACATGATTCTTGTTTACGGTTATTGAAAACAACTCGACAAATAAAACTTTTACAAAAATTCGTTATATTTAATTGTATTGGTTTTCATGTGTTTTATTGATAAACGTGATGGTTTTCATGCAAATTAAAGCGACGTGCAGCGACGTTCATTGTTATAAATTATGTTATTATAATTATTGAAAAGCAATTTAAACATGACGTGTCTCTTAAAAGATTTAATTTTCGTTTTTTTAAATATATTTATCCGTAGAAATTTAAATTATTTATAATCTCTTTTGGATTGAATGCCACAGTCAGACACGTAGACAATATACACACATATACGTCATACAAACATAGTCAAATAAAATATAAGCAGTCTTTTGAATAAGAACAAAAAACACTTTTTTTATTTCGTAACGATAAAGAAATTTCAGAATTAAAAATAATGTACCTATTATAATCACGCCACACAAAAAATGTTTTATTATTACTTTAACACTTATTATTTTTAACACTTCATTGTTTGTAACTTATCCTTTCGAACCAATTGTTAGTTTTACCCCCAAAAACAAATTAAAATTGTATCGAGGGTAAAAAAAAACATAAAATCCAGATGGTGGTCAAACCACGGTGGGCGGTATGTCTCGCGGCGCGCTGTGGGGGATCATTTTCACGGCGGTGCTGTGCGCGAGCGCAGCTGCATTTGGCGGCTATTTCTTGAGGAAAAGAAGGTATACTTTTATTTTTTTTTGTTTAGATTATTAATAGAATTTGTAAAGTTACAGGTTTGTAAAAATTGTTGAGCTTTTTTGCATCCAATGTTAAATTTTTATTAAGGTATGTTTGGTTTTAGTTGTGTTATAAATTATAATAACTCAATAGTGATCTATATTTTTAATGTGCCATAAATCATTCTTGCAGTAAAAAAATATATAAACCTTGCACAACTTGGCTTTGATAGCAATTTTTTTTCATTTATTCATCTATTTAAGTAACCAATATACATACATAACATTAAAGTTTAATATAGACCAATATAGATAAATAATTTTTGAAGTGAAACTTCTTTATCGGGGTTGGACAATAATTTAGTGTAACATTTTTGCGTTACGCCGTACGCGTGACATTTTTGCGTTACGCCGTACGCGTGACATTTTTGCGTTACGCCGTACGCGTGACATTTTTGCGTTACGCCATACTCGTGACATTTTTAAGGTCATAAAGAAGTTTCACTTATTACGTGTGTACTCTAGTACACGCATACATTTTTTATTTGGACCCATTCTCAGAAGCAGCCCACCAAGCAAGCAACAGTCTCCCGAACTACAACTGAACTCAGGCGACGGTCAGTACATCGTCGCATACACTCTGAAGCCGGCAAAACATGCACAACCTGATATATTAAACCCACCCCCAGGTAAAACTTATTTTTGGTATGGATAATAAATTGAAGTATTATTGAGTTAGCGTATTTTTATTTTACAACATGATTACTAGTCTTGACACAATAAAAGTCTTCAAAAATTACAGTCACATTTTCTAGTTTAACTCAGCTCAGTAATAATTTCAAGAAATATCCTTAGTATTTATTTATCTGTGACTTTCTCTTTTCTGATTTCCAAATACTATGCTCTATATTAAAGCCCTAGAGTATGTCCTCCGCCATTTTGTTTATACGTATTTCGTATAAATATCGACGATCCCATATTCAAACATTATGAAATACGTAAAGTGAATAAGTACGTAAACGCATATAAAATGTTTACGCCTCCGCGTTGGGAGTTTACGCGAAACATTGGACATAAAACTAAAGTACCCATGAGACGGTGTTAGACGTTACAATAAAATGCACTAAAACACGAACAAAGAACTTTCGTATTTTCCTCGTCAATTGTTGTGTAGACAAGCGGAACAGTTGGTTGGGAATTATAAAATATTTTACAGTAGTGGAAATTATTTCTGCGCACTTAGAACTAACGTATTTGTGGGGAGAATGCTCTTTTTAACGTCACCAATGAAGATAGATAAGATTCGATATTGATCGAAAGTTATAATTCTATACAAAGTTAATTCGTAAACCTACCGTATACATACGAATTAACTTTGTATAGAATTAAAACTTTTTTTGACTTGGTAGATAAATGCACTTGCTAAAAATTTTATAACCTAACTAAAAAAGGGTAAAATTCAGAATAAATTTTGGGTAGCCTATAAATCTTTTATGGAAAATGTTCAGCAAAAATAATTTTGACTGTAATACTTACAGATTTTCAAATTTAATCGCGATATATTTTTATAATATTAAATGCTGTGTATGTATCGTGAGTATGAAAATTGAAGTGAAACTTCTTTATCGGGGTTGGAAAAAAATTTAGTGTAACATTTTTTCGTTACGCGTGACATTTTTCCGTTACGCGCCATCTTGTTCTTATCCCTACCACGCGTGATTTGACGTATTTCTGTAAAGTTGCATATGGTAAATTATTTTTTGAAAAATAAGGTTATAAAGAAGTTTCACTTCTTACGTGTGTACACTAGTACACGCACACATTTTTTTCAATTATAGAATCATACAAAAAATGGCTGCGAACCTAATCCAATTGAAATATTGTCGCATGTTTTTAAATTATTTATATCGTTTTAAAACTGCCGATATTTTGCAATCAACCCGGTTTACACTTCTCATAAATGCGTTAGCTATGTTTACTCTGTTATATCTAAATGGGACAGTTTTTGATAATCGAATCACAAAATGTTTTAAAACATTCTAAAAACATAAATTCATCAATTTTAATGTCCAATAGGCTAGCACTCCATATTAATACTATAGTAGAGCCATTTTAATAGGCAACATTTGACAGTTCAACAAAATTCAACAACGTAACCTAGTAACGACGACATAGAATAACATGATATTTCGTTTTGTTAGAACTGCAACAGTTAAGCAAATGTGCTTAACTTTTTTCAATTACGATTACCTAATTATAATAATAATGACCGATACAAATAATTTTAAGATCTGATTTTACTGATAAACCATTCCAAACATAATAAACAATTTCTGATTTAAAGTACTGACTTCGCTACAATTTTGTGTCAATAAACATTTTACTTTTTAAATACAAGAGATGTTACTCTAAAAATCGAAATCTGACATCTAGTATACTATGCATTGATTACTTTGGGAATAAAAATCATCATAAATTTATAAGTGTTTTTCAAGTTCGATTGACAAATGTTTCAAGTCCGTATCGATTAATTCACTTTAATCGATGTTTTTATGCAGGTTACCTCTCTTCGAAAATAAAATTGATAGACGTCCAATGTTGCCTATTAAATTGGCTCGACTATAAAAACTATTTAATTTTTAGAATTATCAATGCAACTCAATGTCAAAGATGATTCCTATATTAAAGAGCTATTATTCTGATCAAATTCTGATAAATATGTAGAGCTAAGAAAGCTTAGTTTTTTATATGAAGTAAATAAATAACATAATTTTTAACTATACTACTAGAGTCTACTTATAAATGAATTCTTCAAATTTTCCTTTACTGAGGTACTGTTTTCAATCATCATTGGTCTCATAAAAACAATCCGTTGAACAACCTGTTCCAAAGTTTTATTTAACAACATAGACGAATCTATACATACCACAATCACCTACACAACATCGTATAATAAAATAAAAAAACGCAACTAAATGGCAGAAGGGTCCTCAAAAAATAAACCATTTTAGACGGCAGCCCTCACGCGAGTATGGAGGCCGTCAAAAATGGCGCTCTCCACCAGTGTGACGAGTGGCCGAGCGAACAAGAACAACGAACTGTAAGTTATTATTTATTGACTTTATTTCTTTATTGTTTTGTATTTGTATGTATTTGGAAATGCATTTTAAGGATTAATGTTTGTGTGAACTTGCTTTAAAAGTACCTACTTTCAAAGAAGTAACTTGTTCTAAAGTTGTAAATTGAATTCATTTATTCCTTGAAACATCATTGGTCCAATCCAAAAATCCATTTGTTGTTAATAACAATATTTTTATACCTATGTTAGTAATAATAGCAAATTTAATATATAATTTGTAAAGTTCACAAGTTAACCAAATATCAATACGGTTATGTTTAGGAATTGTGTCAAATTCTGTATTAAATGCCGTATAAGTAACAGTAGATTAAGTACTTAATACCGTTAGTAGATAAGGTTGTATGTTACTTTATCATTTCTATTGTTTTAAACCTTTACTAAAACAATGTTACTGGTTGTTACTTGTTATTCCTTCATAATTTAGATATTAAAGACTTACAAAGGATTTGGCGAGCGGTAAAGTGTTCCAGCGTCGGGATTTATAATATTAAAACTAAATCGAGTTTTAATTCGCTTTAAAGCCCTCATTCGAATTGTATAATACTTGTACAACAGCAAACCCAAGAAAATACTATTTCTTTATAAATAAAGAGATAGATCCTACGCTCTATGATACTTTGTTGATATAATATTAGCGATTTTCCCGCAATTTCGTATTCCAATTATAACGAGAGATTTATTCAAACATATTACATTAGCAAAGCTTCTCAACTTCAGGCAGATAATAGATAAATCAATCGTTAAACCCACATTTATAATTGGCGTTGAAATTTCGCTTATTTATTGAATAAATGCGGTAACAATCAACTTTACGAATTTGATTCACAACTAAATGAAATATTATTTGCCGTATCGACTCTGAATTAATTACAAGTACTATAATATAATGAAGAGTAAACTGGAATTTGCATATTGTTGTTTATTTTGACGTAAATTTTGTAATGGAAGCTGGGTTAATAAAGCTATTTTATCCAAGACCTTGGTGTTGATATTGTATCATTGTAGAGGCAATAAATAACGTGAATTGCGCGCTGTTTATTTCTATTTCATGTGTTATTTAAAGTGAATTCTTGAAATCGTGGAATAATTTTTGTAATAATATAATAACATTTTATAGTTTTCGTTATAACTATTGTTGAATGTTTTATAATACAAAATGATTAAAGATGAACAATAAACGAAATAATGAGATCATGATACTTACTTTATATTAACAATAAAAATACAACAGTAATTTATGTCAATATAAAATAGTAAATAATTCACAATAGTTGTAGTTAAATAAAAATGAATTGCATAGGAATACTTTTATTAAGGCAAAGGTGTTGCATTGCAGTAAGCTTTTAATTTAAAAGGTTATAATAGTCTTCAAGTTTCTAACCAAGGTCCCAATATTTTAACCTGATTTCATATAAATTACCAACCCAGATATAATACATTATAATAAATTTTCTTACAGTCACTATCATCACCAAAAAGCACGTCAAGTAAAGCAACATTCAACACGACGTTAAGTCGAAGAGAACACCTCATAGCTGAAGAGATACCGGGCCCGGAGAGTTGTGTATAAATTGTATATAGTAGATACTTTTTATAAATATTGTATGTATTGACTGTGAAAATTGTGATAAAATGTTAAATATAAGTGGAAAAAAAGATATAATGCTATTTGTTGTTGTTTCTTTTCAAGTCTTTTAACAAGTAATATTTTTAAGCGAGAGAGAGAGAGATAATATTTTTAAGCATATTATAGTAATATGATATTTTAATTGAAGTAGATGTAACTTTTTTACTATACTAGGTGTGGTGTACACACAATTAAATATACTGCACATTTGATTTAGGTTTCAAAGCTTCTCTGATAACTGTCATTTTATCCGCCCTTACCCCTAGAACCATAAAAGCACATGAACCATAAAACCGCATGAAATTTTCGCAACATGTGCATTCCTATGGCCGCTTCTGTGGTAAAGAACCTTTTTTATAGATTCGCCGCTTTCATAATTTATGCGTCATTAATGAGGCCGATCTTTAAATAAGCTTATCAATATAGTTAATGTTTGATTTAGAAAGAAAGAAAGATTAAAAAGGGGGAATAAAATGTAAACACTACTATAGCATCTTGACCAATAACTGCCAATAATTTATATTTTAAATGTCAATG